>NC_088934.1:46272500-46275000 GCF_038396675.1 Hydra vulgaris | reverse complement strand
TACTAAAGTTATTCATTATGGGTTCAAAAGATCCATTTTCTGAAGAGCGCCCTGTTAAAGAAACCCATGCTGGTATGTTTGTTTTTTAAATTTATATGTTAATAATAATATATATTTATAAAATTATATTACTAGTAGTAGTTAATTATATATTATAATTTTATCATGTTTAAAATACAATTATTTTGACCGTAATCAATTTGTAATTTTTTGTTATTCTGTGATATAAAGATATCCCAACTACAATCAGTGAAGCAAAGGAAAAACAAATTGTTTCTTCCTTAAATAGAGAAGAACTAGAAGATCGCTATTTGAGGATGCGAGATGAACATACTGTAGGCCTAATATTTTTACACTGTTTTCTTTTTATATTTAAATTATAACTATTTTATTTTATTATTTATTATTATATTATTATATCAATCAATATATTTCGATAAAAGATCTTACAATCGAGGTCATTTACAAATAGTTAAAAGCTAATCTTAAGTAAATACCATGAAATAGTATTAATAGTACAAATAGTAATGATAATAATGACGATAAATTAACATTTATAAGAATAATAAGAAAATTATACATAATAAAACAGTATTAATTTTAAAACAACAATTGAATATTATGCATGACAGGAAAGTTACAATCAGTTATGTACTGATAAAACATAACAATGATTTAATAAATATAATAAATCTTAATATCAATAATCATAACAAAAATAATAAAAGTAATTAAATATTTCATTAAAAAATAACAATAAATAAACAAACAATAAATTTTTAATAACGCACACAAATAAAAGAGTGTCACACACACACAGAAAAACATTTAGTCAGGAAAAAAATAGAGTTTTCATAATAAATGAAAATAATCAACAAAAAAAGGAAATCATATTATAATACCCATCAAACTCATATCGTCCCTCAAAATTATTAAAATTTAAAATTTTTTCTTATTCTTTTCTTCAAAAACGGAGCAGTTATCATATTATTTTTAAATATTTTTTTCTTTGAACTTTGTTTTTTCTGTCTTTCTTTTTTTTTTTTTTTCTCGTTTCTTTTTGCGGTTTTTTCTTTTGTTAATTGTTTGATTTGGTTTTTATATTTTTTGTTTCTGATTTTTCTTTTTAATTTCTTTCTTTTTCTTTTCTTCACTCCCGTTAATTTTTAATTTATTTGTTTTTCTTATTTTATTCTTTTTTTTTTATCTTTCTTTTTTTTTATTTTATTTATAAAATTCATTATAAAAAAGCGTCCGGCATTTCGGAAGTCTCTGCACTGAAATTAGAATCAGAATCTTTTTTTAAAAGTGTTGATTTTTTAATATCCTATATAACATTTAATGCTTACCTCTATAGATTAGTTTTGGAATAAACACTAAAATGTTTGTCAATTTAAGTTAAGCTTTTTAAATCTTTGCAAACCCAGTCTCTGCAAAATTATAAGATTTAGCAGGGGCTGATAGTTGGGGCCAGAAAAAAATTTATAATACCTAATATATTATAATTTTATGCTTACATTTACTATTTATTAAATACTGGCATAATATAAGGATGCAACTTGTTTAATAAAAAGCCAAGCAAGAATGAATTCTGGTTTATTGTTATTGAGATGATAGCTCAATTGAGCATTGACTGTATTTGTAGAAAAAAGAAAGAAATGCAACCTTACAACAATGGGAGAATGGCTCAAGCTAGGCAGATAAAGCAGGTCTAATTACATTTACAATGTGCTTTTTGACTTTGTCTGAGAGTATAAGGAATATTATTGGCATTCCTATATTTGTCAATATAGGAATGCCAATAATATTGCAATATTTTTTTTAATAAATGAGTTTTGTTGTCCAACAAAAATGGTGGATTTTAAGTCCAGAATTTAAATCCATAAGCCACTGCAAGCCTTAGGCTGTTACAGAAGAGAGATCAGATTTAAAATCGGTTGCTTGTTCTAAATAATTAAAAAGTAAATATTTTTTGTCAAGACATAAGTATAAAGTTGAGTCCTCAGCAAATAGAGCCATGATTTAGATTTCATGAAGATCGTTGTTGTAGATAAGAAACAATACAGGAGCAAAGATAGAACCTTGTGGTCCCCTTAAAGCTATTTGAAATAAAGAAGAGAGTAGGCTTTCAAGAATAACTTTACAACTGCAGTTAGAAAGAAATAGTTTAATAACCTCAAAACCTTTATATAAAGAAACTAATAACAAAGTGAAGACTAATTGTGGGATAGTTGGAGAAGTCAAAGTGTTTTCTAGAGTTTTAAAAAATTGGAACCACTTATTTAGCACTTTTTAAAAGTTTAGCAAAACTTGAAGAGAGTTCTGGAGAACACTTTCTTAAGACTATGATGGAAATCTTGTCTGAACCACAAACTGTAGAAGTGTTTAATTGAGAATTAATTTTAGCATTGGAAGTTAGAGTGATTTCAATGTTTAACAATGGGTTAATCTGTTTAACTGTCAGGAAGAGTACTGCCATTATGTTCAAGAGTCAAATTAA
>NC_088934.1:45985000-46262500 GCF_038396675.1 Hydra vulgaris | reverse complement strand
TTATTTATTAATATTACTGTTGAATTTTTTTGTTTGTTTGTTTATTTTGTTTAGGTGTCACTCCAATGACTAGTTTTTAACTATATGAGTGACACCTAACCTAATTTTGTAAAATTATAAAAATTTGTAATTTTCAATTTTTGGTTAAATAAATGGATATAATAGAAGGAAGTGTCCCCCAAACATACGTGACATTTAATCATTTGAATATGTAGCAGTTATAGCTGACTAATTATGCGTTTCTAACCAACAAAGCAAATCAAAACATTAAAATTTAAATGTTTTAGTTAAATCAATATAATTAATATTGAATAATATTAAATTGTTAAAACATTATGTGACATTGACTCTTGTATGTCATACATGCATACAGTATGTATACAATTAAACAACATTTAGTTAAAATACAGCTTCAACTATTTTTATTTTTTGAAAAAATCTATTTTTATAATCCGCTTAAAAAGCTAAAATTACTATTATTATTATAAACTTTTCAAAACATTCTTAAAAATCTAAAACCATCTTAAACAAATTTTTGAAGATTCTTCAAGTAAATTTAATGGTGGAAAGCTTAAACATTTTCTGACCGGTGCCAATTTGACCTATTGCGGGTTGCAAAAACGAGTTTATACAGATTTCGGTTGCAAAAACAAATGACGTGGTTGCAAAAAAAATAGCGCTGTTGCAAAAACAAAAGCAAAGTGCGACACTGAAAAAAAATCTACATAAACGAAAAAAAAAGTGACAATACAGAATTTAACTATGGTCATCATCATCATCATCATCATCATCATCATCATCATCATCA
Organism: Hydra vulgaris; assembly: GCF_038396675.1. NCBI lineage: Eukaryota > Metazoa > Cnidaria > Hydrozoa > Anthoathecata > Hydridae > Hydra > Hydra vulgaris. The sequence goes on along the minus strand of NC_088934.1, from coordinate 46,261,692 downwards.
TCATCATCATCATCATCATCATCATCATCATCATCATCATCACCATCACCACCATCATCAGGCTTTAACCTTCCTCTTTTTGCTGTTGATGATCATGATCATGATAACCATAATGATTATAATGATCATCATCATCATGATAGTGATGATAATAATGATTATGATGATCATGTTGATCATAATGATGTTTACATATGCATATATATACAAAATATAACATGAATTTGAATTAAAAATATATACTTTAGGATGTATAAATGTTTATGCAGCCCTGGTCACAAACCTGCCCCAGCCCTTGCTATATTTTATCGAACCAAGCCCTTGTCGTGGACAAATATCAACCCTGGCCACTTACTATTGCCTGTCTGATGATAGCTATACAAATATGCATTAAAATAACATTAATAAATAAATTGTTTTACTCAGTGTATCAAATAGTGCAAGAATAAATCATAAAATATTAGTTGCACCTTCTTTCAAGTTTATATAGCATGGCAACTGGACTAATAAAACATTTTTTATTTTTAACATTTGCATTTAAAAAAGACTCCTAATGTCAAGGTCAGTTTGTCAAAGTTTTGCATTCTGAAATCCAAGTGATGATGTATAATTTATGCTTAAATATTATAACTAATGGATTAGGTACTCACAATTTATGAGCCAAATCATCAAAATATAAGATGTTTCATTGGTGCAGTTAGGTGGAATAAAAGTTATAAAGATTTTACGGTCTAAGTTGTTCTCATGAAAATGCTGAATGTATACTTGTTAACAATGCTAATTCAATGCTTACTATTTACAATTTGATTTTTCTTTGTAAACAAATCCTGCATCAATAAGATATAATTATAGATATACATATATATATATATATATATATATATATATATATATATATATATATATATATATATATATATATATATATATATTTAAACAACTTTAAAAAGTATTCTACACAATAGAGTGCTCAATGTTCTTAAAAGAACAGAGCAATTATATTAGTAGTAGAAAATCACTTAACAAAAATTTTTTCCATTTAACACTGTGTTTCATCAACAAAGATTCATCAGAAATGGATCCATTTCTGATGAATCTTTGTTGATGAAACACAGTGTTAAATGGAAAAAATTTTTGTCAAGTGATTTTCTACTACTAATATATATATATATATATATATATATATATATATATATATATATATATATATATATATATATATATATATATATATATATATATATGTAGGTATATATATATATATATATATATATATATATATATATATATATATATATATATGTATGTATATATATATATATATATATGTATGTATGTATATATATATATATGTATATATATATATATATATATATATATATATATATATATATATATATATAGATATGTATGTATATATATCTATATATATATATATATATATATATATATATATATATATATATATATATATATATATATATATATTATGTATATTTTATGTATACTTTTTTAAAATAATTATAAATTGAATCAATTTTTTAGACGTTAATTATAAGCATGTTTAAAATTTTTCAAAAATGATTCATATTTCCAGTTACATTAGAATAAAGTTTGTTCATACAATATAAAATGTTATAATAGTAAAAGAAATACAATTAAAAATGCCATTTGTGACAATAATAAAAGCAATAAAATGGTTGCATAGTTATGCTAGTTATATAGAAATTTTATGTTTCATCGTATATTCATCTAGGTTTTTCCACACAATGAGCGAAAAAAAAATTTAATTTTATAATAAAATTTATTGGAGGTAAAATCTAATAAGAAGAAACTGTTATTATAATTGACAATGCACTTATTGTTGATATGGAGATGTTTGAAAATGTGTGATTTTTTGTTAAAAAGTGTGGTGTGTGTGCGTGTATATATATAACTTAAGTTGCTAGTTTAGATAAGCACTCTGGCATAACACTGAAATAGGCTGCTGCCGGGGGCTTTAGTACATACATAGACTGACAAATAGCCTGACTAGCAGCAGAGTAATGCTACATTTACTGAGGGTTTGGGATGAGACAGCAACCTTTTTTTTCATTCTTCTTCGTTTTTTTCTTCTTTTTCTGAAAACCCCGTATGCTACAAAGATAAGCAAAACTAGTGAGCAAATGCTTATCAATACAGCTATAGAAGATATATATATATATATATATATATATATATATATATATATATATATATATATATATATATATATATATATATATATATATATATATATATATATATATATATATATATATATATATATATATATGTTAAATGCAAAAAGTGTTAAATTTAAATTTATATATCTGATATAGCGTATATAGATCAGCAAATGCTTAATAGTTTTGCTTATCTTTATAACATACCGCTTTCTTAGAAAAAGAAGAAAAAAACAAATAATAATGAAAGATAAGGTTGCTGCCCATCCCGAAACCTCAGTCAATGTAGGGGCACTTCTTTGCAGCAGCAAGATAATTGATGCATGTACCATAGACAAGCCTTTCCAGGAGGTGTGCGCAGTTTTTCTGTCCTAGCACCCTCTTTTCTCCCCTCCATCTATTTACTTTTTAACATGCACGTTTTTGTCTAGAACTCAGAAAAAAATGTAATTGAATATTTCTCTTTACACAGTGTGTCTGATTTTATGTCTGATGCATGAAATGCCTTTATGCACTAACACACTACTAAACATACACATTAAAAAGCATTGAGTTTGTAATGTTAGATAGTAAAAAAAATGCATGTAAAATTTATAAGTAGTTTATTAAGTAAAAATGAAAAGAAAAATTTTTATTCTAATTAAACTAAAAATCTAAATTTTGTAACATTTTTTCCAATCCCTTTTACTATTTAATCTCTCCACATTTGTGTGGAGAGATTAAATAGTAAAATTTACTTTTATTTGATTATCATGTTTATATAATTTACTTTTATTTGATTATCATGTTTAAATTTAGATTACAACTTATACCAAGTTATTAGAGTTGACTTGTCAACACAATGCACAAGTTGATTATTTAATAAAAAATATTATTATGTAATAAACAATCAATATAAACATTGAATCTTTTAAATAAATATGTTTTAAAATTAATTTTTGCTAAATAACTAAAAATCCTTAAAACAAATAAATCAAATGTTGTTATTTAATTATGTTATTTATGCTATTGTAAAAATCTATTATTTCTGTTTTTTCTTAAGGTGATATTTCATAGCATTAACCAGTTGCTGATTGAATTTTTAAAGATGAAATTTTGCATAAAATGTGCTTTATTTGGACCCAGCAAACATCTTCTTTATGTGGTCAAGTAAAATTGTTTAAGGAAATAGACTGCTTCATATAAACAATGTTAGTTTCTTGTTCCTGGTTTCAACGGTAGTTTCCGTGGTTCCTGGAATTGTTGAACAAGTAGCATAACATTTAAACTTAATGCAATTTAATACAATTGCATCATTTGAAATCTATTGAAAATGTATTGATAATTTTTCTACATCTTACATTTTCTCAGATGAATTGATATGATCTGTTAGTGATTGTAAACTGGCCAGTGTTAAAAATTTTGTGATAGGGCCCCAAATGCAATTACAAGCACTCTTTCCATGTGATATATCAAAAAAATGCCATTCTGTAGATACTTCATAATCTTGTTCATGGTGACATAAGTTAGATATATTTTTATAATTTTTGTATTGTGAACCTGCATTATCACTAATATAAATTCAATGGTTAAAGTAAGGCATCAACTCTTTTAAAAATTTTATTACTTCATAAGTAAAACAATGAACTGAGTTTATATTGTGTTGCAAATGTTCTGAGATGGTACAAACACTTTTACATTTTATCTTATTTTCTTCAATATAGTAATTACTATATTGAATTACTTGTAGTATTACTTAGTAATGTAGTTTTTAGATGCTTCAAATATGCTTCTTGATTTTTGACTATGTACTGATGGTCTTATAATTGGTCTATTTGTTGACAGGCTTTTTTATCAAAATCATCCACTGGTTACTAAAACTATATCATGTTTTTTGTTAGCTTTTTGCCACTGAATAAAACTGATTTCTTCCATGCTGTGTTTTATAAAACAAAGTAGTAAGTGTGTAGTTATATATCATTAGATCTAAATCAACATTGAGTTAGATCTAATGATGCACTTGCCATTATTTTTTAATTACTATCTAAAAAGATATATTTAAATACAGGTTTTGAAATATAAACTAAGGTTTCCATGAGTTTTGGCACAAATAAATGAGAGATGATAAATTTTATGTATGAAATAAAGATATAAAAAGAACAATAACTTGCTTGTCTTTTATGTCGCAGCTTTTAAATGTGTATGTTTTATAGTGTGTTTGTGCATAAAGGCACTTCATGCATCAGACATAAAACTAGACACACTGTGTAAATACAAAGTTCAATTACAACTTTTTCTAAGTTCTGGGCATGTTTAAAGTAAATGAAGGGGATGCTAGGGTTATTTAAAAACTGAGTTTAGACAAGGTTTAAATTTAAGACTTATTTCTAGTTTCTTGATTTTGAAATACTTTTATATATATACATACTTTGTATTTCAATATATAATAAAAAAGTATACCAATATCTCTATTTTTATTGTTTTTAATGCATTTTGCGCAAATTTCATAGTTCTGATTTTGTAACTTCCCCTTAAGTACCACTACTTTTTTTTTCTGAAATCACTGTAATAGTCTTTAATTAAATTTGTAGAAAAAAAAAAGTTTTATTACAGTAAATCTTAAGTTGTATAGAATAAAAAAAACTAGAAGGTTTTCTGAAATTTTGTTTTTGAAATATTAAAAAACAAAATTTCAGAAAACCTTCAAAGTATGAATAAAACATGTTTTTGCTACTGAAATTTTTATTTTTAGAAAAATCATATTTCATGAACCACAAAATATTTTATGCTAAAATTTTTAGAAACTGCTTTTCTCATTGATATAAACCAAACCACCAAGTTTCATCAAAATATGAGATCAATGTTGGATCTCATATTTTGATGAAATATGAGATCCAACATGGATCTCATATTTTGAGATCCAACATGGATCCAATGCATGGAATGACCTTATTCCAATGCATAGAATGACCTTAACAACAATAACAACTCTTTATTAAAATGCCTCTCTGTGATTGACCCTATGTCTCAAGGTCACAAAAGGTCTTCATGCTCACTAGTGTGCTTTTTACCAAACTTCTTGGATTCAGGCTGGCATGGAGTCTTTTATTTCCTCTCGACAATTCCAAGTCAAGCCTTACTTTTTTCCATGGTTTCCTTTCATTGTGCAGCTGTATTTTGCAATCGTAACCTTTACTTTCATATCTATCAGCAAAACAGTTCTCCAGAAAACAGGCATTTGTTTACTATTGCTAAAAACCATTGTAAAAAGGTTTTGTTTAACGCCAAAGCTCACTATTCTCAGGTCACCAAATCGCGTATTTTATCTCAAAAATAAAGCTCTCGTGACCTCTGGATAATCTCTAAAAGTATCTATAACAAGGATAAATTTGTTATTCTGCCTCTCTTGTATGGTTCAGATTTTGTCACCTCACCTAAAAGCAAAGCTGAATTGTTTGCTAAGAACTTCTCATCAATATCATCTCTTGATTCCACTAATTGTGTTCTACCTGATATAGCCGACAAACCAGTTAATCCATTGCCTGAACTTTGTATAACTCTATCTTCTTTATCTTAAGTGATTTTCTGCTTCGACTCTTCTACAGCTTGTAGCTCTGACAACATACCTGTTATAGTTTTGCAGAAGTATTCTCCAGAGCTCTCATCTATATTTTAAAAACTATTTAACAAGTGCTTATCAGACTCTTGTTTTCCAGTTGGCTGGAAAGCGGCATCTGTTATCCCTATTTTCAAAAATTCTGGAGAACAATCTGACTCGTCTAACTACCTGAAAGATAATAAGAAGACTAATGGGACGATAAGGTTTTTGAGTCTTTGATTATCAAATACTTAGTCTTTCATCTTGAATCTAATAACTTACTTTCTGTTCATCAATATAGATTTCGATCTTCTCGTTCTACTGTTGAACTGTAATAACTGATAGGTTTTATTATGCATTAGATAGATTTTGAGAAGCTATGGCTATCACTCAACATTTCTAAAGTGTTTGATAAAGTTAGACATGCTGGTCTTCTCCATAAGCTCTCTTCTTACGGTATATCAGGTAACATTTTCAAGATTAGAAGTTGTCTTTGATGTAAGTAGTATAAAAGTTGTCCTTGATGGCTACCACTTTTCTTTATTTCCTGTAACTTAATGGGTTCCTCAAGGTTCTATCCTTGGCTCATTACTTTTTTTAATTTACATTGATGATCTCACTGAAATTCTCACATCTAAGGTGACATTGTTTGCTGATGATACTACCATTTATTTTTGTCTTGATAAGAAGCCAACACTCTTTAATTCCTTGGAGGGAGCATTTGAGCTTGAAAAAGATCTCACTTCTGCTACAGCATTGGGCTCTCAGTGACCGGTGAACTTTAACTCAAATAAAATTCAAATTTTTTCAGCTAATCGTTATTGCAATAATCTAGATTTTCCAATATTTATGAACGGTAATGTACTGGATGAATCATCTACCCTTCATCTTCTAAGATTAACTTGTACTTCCGATCTTTCTTGGAAACCATATATCAAATCGATAGCATCTCTTCATTGTGCTCACCACTTTCATACTCAGGATTCTATTGTTTATCTCTACAAATTTCAAATCTGTCCTTGTATGGAGTATTGTTGCCTTATCTGGGGCGAATCTTCCAATGATACCCCTTCTCTTTTAGACAAGGTGCAAAAATGCATTGAAAACATAGTTGGACCTGCTCTTGCAGCCAACCTCCAACCATTATCACATCATCATAATGTTGCTTCTCTTTCTCTTTTCTATAAATACTATAATGGGCACTGCTCTAAAGAGCTAGTGTCTCTTGTGCCATCTACTAAAATTTATTCTTGTGCTACTCGTCATTCACTTAAGTCTCATTCTTTTACTGTGACTGTTCCCTGTTCCTAAGTGCTCCAAAAATTCTTATTTGTATAGATTTTTTAATCGAGCATCAACCCTTTGGAATTCGCTTCCTTTATCTTCTTTTCCTGATTCATATAATTTGCAACCTTTTAAGTCATCTGTTAGTTGTTATTTTCCTCTATAAATTTCATGTTTTCTCTTCCTTCTCTAATTATTGCTTCTCTAATAGTAACTTCCTACTCTAATAGTGGTTGCTTGCAGCATTGTTGGAAATGAAGATAATGAAAAAATATATATTTTTTATTTATTTATTTATTAGTTAATGGTCAACAGAGTTATGTCACATGATCAGTTGTTTTGTTCTTTGTTATTTAAGTTGTTTAATTATTGTTTTAGAATTTAAAGAAAACATCTCATAAGCAAGAAGAAAAGATGAAGCAGTAAGTATTTATCTTTAAAGCATTAAATTGAAAAAATGAGAAAAGAAAACTCCTTTCAAAATAAATTATTCAAAAATAACACATTTAAAAAAAAAGGTTGTAATAATAGCAATAATACAAAACTGTTAAGATTTAATGCCATGTTAAATTTATTACAGGCAAAACAAGTAGGTTAAATATACTTTGATAACATAATGATAGTAGTTGTCAAAGAACATAATCAAAAGAAATACAAATTATAAATTTATTGAAATGTCATCAAACAATTTGCACATTCATGAAGAAATTGGAGCTATAAACAAGTCTCAAAAGCAGCTGAAATTGCGATATCTATTGCTATAAGAGTTATAAAGCAGTGCACCGTGAATCAAAACAACAACAAAATGGCGATGAACCCCTCACAACTTTTTTATAAATTAGGTGCCCTTTCTGAATATATAAATATTAAATTACAATGATTTTTTATTTCTAAAGAAAAAATCATTTATTTTATATTTTATTGTTAAAAGAAAAAATTTGATACTTTCAATAAAATGTGAAAAATGTTAGATTTTTATTTAACTAAAATAGAGAATTTTTAATTGAATTAAAAGTGTATATTTATTTTTAAAATAATCTTTTGACTTTTTTTTGAAGAAAAACAAAAAAAAGTAAAAAAAAAACTGACTTTTTTTTGAAGAAAAAAAAGTCTGCTTTTTTTTTGTTTAAATTTAAAAACCTTTCTAAAAAAAAGTAGCAAATAGTTGTATTTTTTTGTTTATACATTAGCTAAAAAATGTTCCACCGAGTTCCAAGAATATAAATAGTTTTTCCAATTAATTAACATTTCTACTTTTAGAATATAAACGAATTACTGCAGTCTCCTGCGGTATTGAAAGTTATTAAAGAAATGCAAATGTTAATAAACCCATAAAAACCTTGTTTTTTGTTATTTTTAAAGTATTTTGTTACATCAAAACAAATTAAAATGGCGAGAAACTTAAATTTGAGTTTTTTACCTGTGTAACTTGTTCTAATATAGCTTTTAAATCATAAATATTAAATATAGTTTTAAAAAATGTGCTTTTATCATTATATACTATTTAGAAGTTTGTTAAAATATTTATTGTAAATTTTGAAGAATGATTTATGATTCGATTAGTTTGAAAAAGTTTTACAACTTGAGTATTCCTGTAATATAAAATTAACTTAGTAATATAATATTATGACAGGAAATCTAATGTGATAATTTTTAAGGCAATAACAACATAAAATTTTAAACAGTTTAATGTAAAAAAGTATATAGAGTAATTTAAAATGTTTCTGATATATTAAAGATTATATTATTTTGATGGTTTTTAAAAACAATAACAATGAAAAGATTAGATCTTATCCCAAATTTACGTGAATTAGGAGTGGGTAAATTAAGATTATGGAAGGATTTACTTAATGAAATTGAAAATACTGAAGAAATTCGCAAGGAAAACCTAAATAAAGTAAAGGTTGCTTTAGTTATATTTATTTCAAAGGTGAAAAAAAACTAAAACAATTTGGCCAAAATATAATACATTGATACAAAAAGAATATCATTGGCTCCAAAGAAATATTGTGACCCACAAAACTAGCCATTTTGTTTCTGGAAGACCCTATAAACAATGGGGTGTTCTTGGAGAGCAAAGCAAAAAGAAAAAGATAAAAGAACTAGCCACTGAACATCATAAAGCTCTATCTTTAGCTTCTGCAAAAAGTGGAAATGCTGCTGGAGTAAGAATAACCTCTATTTTGAAAAATATTATGTCTATTGTTTTGAAGATCAAAAAGGTTGATGAAACTTTGGATAAAAACTTTCCCATTAACAGGAGTGTAGAAGAAGCTCTTGCATTAAAAATGAACACTGATCTCAGTGATAAACAATATCTAATGGTCAGAAACTCAGCTTTTGTACACAATGTACATAGTTATCCTACCTTGCACGAAAATATAAATTTTTCTGAAAAGCATGTTAGATTACACTGTTAATAAAATAACTGAAATGATTGATATGCTGGAATGTAGTTAAGATAACAATATATTTGGGTTTTTATATGAAAAGATTGGTTTTAATGGAGCATCGAGCCAAAGTATTTATAAACAGAAATACAAGACAAACAGCACAATTATAGAACTTTCATATAGAATCTTTTCAGTACAGCTTTTATGCTTTTATTGCTCAAAGTAGGAGATAGCGAAATTTGGAATAATGGAAATCCTTTAAGTTTTCAATTTTGTAAACCTCTTTATCTACAAAATAAAAAAGGAGTCCAATTTTATCCAAAGAAGAAGAATCAGATCTAAAAAATGCAAACTGCAACACCCAGACCGGTCAGACCTGTTAACCAAACAGGTTGGGTATAGATCTTATAATGTCCAGACCCGTTATACCCAGACCCTACTAACATTTTCTTAATATGTTTTCATTATAATTTTCTTATATACTTTTTTCATTATATCTTATTTAATATAAGGCCTATGCCGATCAAAACCAACAATGATTTTTGAAATGTTCAAAAAGGTTCATAAACCAGATTATAAACCCCAATTTTATGCACTTTTAAAAAAGATTTTTTTAAGAAAAAGTCTTTTCAAGTTAAATTAAAATTCGATTTGGGAATTGTCTTTAACAAGTAATAAACAGGTTTTATGGAGTGTTTTTTGTAACGAGAATTCTAACATTGCAAGTTTTTATTTAATGGATTGCTTTTTGTTCTATCATTTCAGAATAAGACATCTCGCAAAAATTCATCTAATGATGGCTTTTGAAAAATTTATAAACCCGATCGTTTAAAAAAAGTCGTCTCATCAAAAAATCTTCTCATTTTATTTTTAGTTTCAAAAATTTCATTACGTCAAAGAAAAAGACTAAAGAAGTACGCAATTTATAAAAGAGGAGTGGACAAATGTTAAAGGTTTTTGTGACTATTTAAAATTTTTTTACGAAAAAATAAATCTTTTCTTTACAACATTCAATCCAACAGCAAACTACTAATTTAATCATATTTGTGAAATTTATTTACAAAAAGCTGATATGTGCAGCAATCATAAGTAGTTTATCTGTGAAATGGGGAGGAAAATGATGGGAGAATTTTCATAATATTGGAAATTAGTTCCGATATATTAGCCATTGCATCTGTGTTGGACCTGCGTTATAAAATGATCAGCGTTGAGTACTACTCTAAGGAAATTTATGGTGCCACAAGTGAACAGAAGTTAGAAAATATTAATGGACTATTAAAAAAGTTGTATAATGAGTACGCTGCTAAATACTTCAACACTGTAAACACACCAGTGCTAAAGGAAACTATTTCAAATCAGTCTACTACATCTGCTTCTTTTTTATATTCAAAAAATGAAAAATAAAAAAATTTATATTAATATTATTTATTTTTAAACAAACTTTATGTCATATGAACTAAACTTTTATATGACAAAACAATCAATGCACCTTTTACTCTCATTCTCTTTATAACTTTTCGATTTATTAGTCTCTCTAACATTATCTGATAACTGTTTGGCTAATAAATTTTAAAAAAAACATTACTTTTTAATAATTTTATAATAATTATTATTTCTTTAATAATAATTTATTTTTTTATTATCTAAAATATTCATACATTCTAAACTAATAATTTTTAATGTTGAATAACAAAAATAACAAAGTTTTGTTTTTAACCTATTTCAAACCAATTCACAGATTCTCAGATTTTTCTTGCTTCTTCTTATATACAAGTAATATTTGTATATATTTCTTTAACCAGCTCGCCAAAACATTTTATATTATATAACATAAATTACATGAAATGTTATACAATTAATGCTATAAAATATATACTTGTAGCGGGCTGCAAGTATATAACATATAAAGTTTAAACCCTGGTTTACGTGTTTTGATAATTTGTAAATCAATACATAAAAGTTCTCTAAAAACGCAGCTTTTCAAATAATAACTTGTTTCGTTATGTTTCTATTTAAGAAGTTAAATTAAAATTTTGTTCAAAAACCCTTATGCATATAGGTATCACCCCTTCTTAGGTTATATAATGGAATTTCTAATGGCTAAATTCTTTAGTTTTTCAATATTTCTATTATTTACAACACTCCACTGATGACTGAGAAAAACTACTTTAGTTACCATACAGTTCTTGGCGGCCATGATGATACTTGCATATATTAGACCAATACCAACTCTTTAATGCTGTTCGGTGACAAGGCTATTAGGACTTCTTCTGGCACCTTTAAACAAAAAATGTGCATTTTTTTTTTAGAATAACTGATAGGGTCGGGTCTGGACCCAGACCCGTTTATTAAATTGGGTCTGGATCAGATCTGTTAAAACCCAAACGCAGACCCGTTTATACAAGTTGGGTCTGGGTCCGGATCCACTGATACCCAACCCAGACCTGACCCATTACCAGCCCTAGTTAAGCCTATATGCTGACATGCCTAAAGCTGATTTTGGTAATACCAATGGCGGCAATACTGCCAGAAAAGCATTTTAAAATAATGAAGTTTTTTCTGAAAATACTTAAGTTGATTGTGATATAGTTAAAATATTGCATAATATTCTCATAACCATATCTTGTGGATATCCTATTAGTATCAATGAATTAGATTTATACTGCACTGAAATAGCAAAACGTATAGTGAGTTTGTACGACTGGTATGTTATGCTTCCTATTGTACATATACTGCTATTGCATAGTTCTTCTGTATCATATAAATAACCTTTGCCAATTGGAGTATATTCAGAAGATGCACTTGAGAGTTTGAATAAACAGGTAAGAAGTTTTAGACTTAAGTATACGGTAAAAATATCAAGGTTAAACAGTATGATGAATCAGATGCACTACCTTTTAGTAAGATCAGATGCAAAAGTATCTAGCATATCTTTTAGAAAACATAAGAGCTATCGAGGAAAACCGTTACCTGACGAAGTTATTAAATTAATTGTAATGTAAATAATAAAATAAATGTAATAATATACATTTTTTTCTCTATGTATCAACATCCTTTAAAACCTTTTTATAAAAATATCAAATAGAGTAATGTATCAAGATAATGTGTTTGTCTTAAAGATTCTAAAACTTTAACAAAAATTATTTTGTGTGCGTATAGTCAACATTAACGCAGGCATAAATACGTAAGCGCCCATTGTACCCCTCGAAGCTATGCAATAAAAAGTTTTTTTTAACAAATTTAAAATCTTTGACCAAAAAATTATAGTTTTAACATATAACATGTTTATTTACAATTTATATCAAATTTTATTGAATTTTTGCTGTTTTTATATCGTCCTGAGTCAGTGTGCAGTGTAAGGAGACCCTCTATCCATCAAACATCACTTAAAAGAGAGCTTATTCATTAAATATCAATGTAAAGAGACCCTATCCCTCAAACGATCACCAAGATAGGAAAAAAAGTTTAAGAATTAATCAGTAGTAAATAAGATACATTGTTCATTTAATAGAAAACTTTTTGAATAGAGAAAGAGCTAAAAAATGCAAAGTTTCTGATTTTTTTATATAAAATCTGAAGAAATATTACAATTACAAACCTTTCCAAGCAGTTAAATACCCAAAATGTTTTTAGCAATCGAAATTTAACTGCCAAAATTCTAGCATGAAAATATAAAACACTCACATAACTTTAGTCAACTAATTAAAATATTATACTCCAATTATTTGTGGTGGTGTAAGCAACAAGTTTAAATACAAATTTTTTGACTAATTTGAAAAAAATTTAGTTGCAGAACAAAGAGCTTTTGTGATGTCATCAACTTAGACATCAGACATTTATATTCAAGAGAGTCTTTAAAAGTAACTTTCGTTACTCGTTTGTATCACACACTAGACTTTTTTTGCTTGTTTCAACTTCACTTTATATCACTATTTTAAGAAAACTTTTGAGTGGTATGTAATATAAATTTTGTACCAAAAAATTCAATCTACAATTCAGTCTTGTTAAAAAATATTGGGAAATATATATATTGATATTGGGAAAAAATATTTGCATAAAACAGGCAAATATTTTTTCCCAACAGTCTATTAATTCAGTACAAGAATTGGTCAAAGCATTGTTAATGATAAGCAAGAAAATCACAATAACAATTATGAAGAAGCTAATAATGTTCAATTGTTTTTAAGAAATGAAAATAATATGTTTATACTCTTTACCTCCTTTTTATGATTAAAACTTAACAAATTAGTAAAAAAACAGTAATTTAAAATTTTTTTGAAAAGTTTTTCCTTCTCATTTTTTTTTATCTCAAAATTTTTTATAAAATTTTTAACAATTTATAGTTTTTGCAATTTTTATTAGATTTTTATGAAATTACAAAAATTTTGGAAACTGTTTAGTTTTTGAAATTAATTAGCAAGGTGAAAGGTAACACCTTATTTCATGAAACTAAACACATTAAAAAGTGATTCTTTTACATACTTTATTAATTTATAATTTTTGCATATTATAGTTTTTAATTACTATCTGTATTATTCAATTAATAATATAATAGAATGGCAACAAAGCTATTAAAAATTGCTAAAGATAGAAGAAAAATACAAGAAGGAGGTTTGATGCTTTTTTTATAGGTCTTTTTTATCATCATCATCATTGCCATCAACATCTTTATCATCATCACATCATCATCATCATTATCATCATCGCTTGCTTTTTTAATGTAATCAGGATCGCATTCCATTTTTTAATGGAATCAGAACTTCATGCAATCAGAACTTTAAAATTTTTTTAGGACCTGCAAACATTATTGAATTGCAAGAAAAAATTGAAGAACTTCAATCAAAAGTTTTTACTCTTGAAAATGCAAATGTGCTTCTAAAAAATAAGGTAATACACAAATCCTTTCACAATTTGTAAAATATTATCTTGACATAAATTTAATTCACAGATTTACATATAGTTTTTAAACTATAAAAATAGAAGTTTAAAAACTAAATTTTTTGAAAATTTTTTTGCTGGTTTTGGATTGTGTATAAAAAAAAAAACTTGCAATGATTTTGTTAATATATATTTTCATTTGTTTATAAAATAACTTTTCAAAGATGGCCACTATAGTCAAGGAGACCAATCATTATTATTAATAACTTTACTTTTCCTTTTTTTTTTATACTCACAATTATGACTTAAAACACAAATTTTGACAGATGGAAAGAAAAGTATACTACTAATAAAGATACTAAACACTCTAGATTCTCTAAGAATATGGCTTTTATATGAATGCTATGAAAGAAACCACTTTTAGATAAATGCTATGCTTCTTTTGTACATTTCATTTTACCAACAAATAATAAAAAAAAACCTAGAAAAGTTTTATAAATTTTTACTATTGTATTTTATAGCTAGAAGTTAACCGTCAGCAGTTAGAAACTCATGGCAAAAAAGCAACACCTTATGATCATATTCAATCAAGAATTAATACAGTATGTTACTCCAATAAAGTACTTTTTTTTTCAATCACGAATCAGTACAAAATTTACTAATAATTTGCAATAAAATATTTTCTGGAAAAAGTTCTTAAAGTTAAATTCATTTCATATTGACGTTACCTTAAGTTACTTTAAAATCAGTGTTTATTATAAAATGTTAAAAATAATTTAAAAAATCAACCTAGTAAGTAAAAAAAATAAGTTTGTTTGTACAAAAGATAAGTTTGTAAATATGAAAGATATTAATAAAATAATTTATTAAGTATAAAAAATAAGTTATTAAAAAAATATTTTACAAAATTATAAGTTTGAGTTTAAATTTTTAATAAATTTGTTAAACTTAATTTGTTTTTTTTTAAATAATAGTTATCACTTAAACTTAAAATAATAAAGAATAATTAATTAATAATATTAATTAATAAATAATTTATTAAATTTAAGTTTAAGTAGTAACTATTATTTAAAAAAAAAACACAAAAATTAAGTTTAACAAATTTATTAAAAATTTAAACTCAAACTTATACTTTTGTAAAATATTTTTTTAATAACTTATTTTTTATGCTTAATAAATTATTTTATTAACTAATTGACTAATTATAATTATTTAAAATTATTTGGCTTATACATGTATATTTTTAGGGCCCAGCAAGTAAAAGGCCTAATACAGCAGCTCTTCGTGAAAAAAGAATTAAAGATCAAATAAGGGTGCATGGAAGCCCTCCTCCACCAAAGTAATATACATTTTTTGAAACTTTTTTTATTGATTTTTTTCAATTATTACCATAGTTTTTTAATGGTTAAGTAGTTTCTCTATGAAGTTTTAGGTTGGTTTTGTTGTTAATTGTTTTTAAATTTTAGAGACATGCTTCATGGGTCACCTCGCAGTCATAGCTCTCCTCATTCATATATCCCTCCTCCAATTCTACCACAACCCAGGTAAGTTGTTATCGTATTCCTGTCATCTTTTTTCTCTAATTCAGGTAATAATGTATCATAAATTTGACTAGGGCCAAGTTTGATAAAATAAACTTGTTGCTGGGCCAGGAGTAATTAATAATTGAATTTCAAAAGGAATTTTACTCTCATCATCATCGTCTTCAGCATTTTTTTTTTTTAGTTTTTTGTTTTAGGTGCCCCAAGAAGATCTAATGGTCTTGTTACAGAGCACTGTGAACAAACATTTAATTAGGAAGTTCATGTCTCCTTCCTTACCAATAGCGCGAAATATGCCCAGAGATTGTTTTGAACCCTGGATCTCTTGCTTCTAAACTAAGCTCTCTAACCACTGCGTTACAACTGCTAATTTGTCATCATCACCATCATCATTATCATCTTCAATTTTGTCTATGAGTTGTGTGGTTTTCAATGCTAATTTCAACATGCTTCATTGATATTCATCAATACTCTTCATCTTATTAATCTCAGCCTCCTCGTATTGTCTGTTACTACCATTTGTAACTAAATCTTTCTATAATTTATAGAAGGCCTTCTGAGGAAAGACTTTAGATTTAGACAGAAAATTTGCCTAGCAACTCTTTATCTAATAGGTTAGTTTAGATTTAAACATGCTCTACATTATTTCTAACCTATATGAGATAAATAGTGAATCTTTTGACTCTATTTATGGTTTTTTGCTTCTATGTTAATGAATATGCAAATTACTGTACTTGTTTCTTTATGCTCAAAAAACTTCATAGGTTTGTAAGAACTCCTTAGTAAATAGTAACAAATATTTATACAAATAGGGGTTGACATAAAAAAAATAATTGACCTCTATTAAGGCATATTAGGTAATGTTATTTAAGTTATGCAAATTGAGGTTTTTTAAGAGTGAGGTTGATAGTAGTAATTTACAATTACACTGAAGAGGAAAAGTATAATTTTAAATAAACGTTTAAGTATTTAATGTGAATTGCTTTTAAAATTTGAAAGCATAACTCCTATATCAGATATACAAAGCAATAAAAATCCAAAAATTAACATATCTTTAACATCTTAAATTTTACAGCTACATACTCTTCCAAACAAAACAGACAGAGGGGCTATACAAATTAGTCTTTAATTACAATTTTAGGGAAATCAGGGAACTCATTGTTAAATGGGTGTTTATTTGTGAACAAGTGTTTGAATAGCAAGTTATAAAACCTGACAAAAAAATTGTCTGTTTTTTTCTGTAGTCAGAGCTGAAGTTCTAAGAAAAAAATCCATCTTCTATTGGTTTTTAAATCATCTTCTTTCGGTTTTTAAATCATCTATTGGTTTTTAAATCATTTTTTATTGGTTTTTAAATCATCAAATAAACCAATGAAACCTTTTGAAAAAAACAAAACTTTTGTTTTTTTTAATTCTTAATTCTGTTTTTGAGTCTCTTTTTAAGAATAACTAAACCATGTACCTTTTCTACTTGTCTTGTCTTTAACCAAAGCTTGTTCTAAGTTCCTTCTCATTCCTCTGGTTCAGAGCATGCTTTGTCCATTGTTCATTGGAGTCCGCTGCCTCATGATTTTGTTAACATCAATACAAATATACTGGAAATAATGCATGTTATTAACTTTAAGAAAAAGCTTGACAGATTTTTTCATTTACTTCCAACAAAGACTGTTTGATTGCTGCAAAGTTATTAGTTGGTTTTGCAGCAATCAAACAAATAAAAATATAAGGTTCTTTTTTACAAGTTTCTTTTACAAAGCTTGACAGATTTTTTCATTTACTTTCTTCTATTTTAAAGAAATTTTGCAACAGAACCTGTTTCAAGAGGAAGATAAAGAAAGAAGAAGAAAATAAAGAAATAGGTTCTTTAACAAATCTGAATAAAACATAGAGAAAAAATTGTTAAAATAAAAAATGTGGACAAGAGGTTTTCAATAAAATATTTGAATAGTCTACATTAAAAAATTTAACGTTTTTAGTTCTGAAATAAAACATTTTAGCTTTTTATTCGATATTAAAAAAGTTTAAACACTTAAAATGAATGTTTCAAAATCTCATTTCCATAATAATAAACATAAATGTTTCAAAATCTCATTTCCAGACGAGGAATTAAGTTTTGAAATCTTTTTACTGCAAATTTGGATCCTGGAAAAACTTAAATATATTTGAAAGCAAATGGTTTGATAAATTTGTATTAATTTACATGTTTTTTTAAAATTTGTTTCAAAGCGTCAAAATATTTTTCACACACTTCTAGAATGCCTTGCGCCGACTCTGGTTCAATCTATCTGATTTTAATTTTTTTTTGCTGAGCATTTCTTGTATGATAGTACTTTGTATCTTAAGTTTACCATTAAAAGTAGGTTTATGATTGAAAGAAATGCCAATAAAAAAAGAAATCTACTTTTACTAAAACCATTATTTATACACCTTATAGCTTTTAAAAAAGGTTTATTTGTAGTTACTTTAACCAAAAGTGCTGTTTGAGTTTTCATATTAGTATGTTTTTTTTTCTTAAGCTTTAGTAGACTACAATAAATTAAATAAAGAATACATTTATTTCATTAATTTTTTTTTTATCATTAAAGATATGGGCATAGTTTGCTTGAAGAAAGTAGGCTCGAAAACCAAGATCTGTATGTGTTCTTTTTTAATATTTAAATACTTCCTTGTTTTTAACGTTTGTTGAGTTTTTAAAATATGCTTTTGTTAGAAATAATATTGTTACCAATCTTCAAAACCAATTGCAAGAGTATGAAGATAAAGTAATCTTTCTAGAAGAAATGGTTAGTGCTTTATTAATGAAAATTTTTTTGATATAATTTTTTATGTCAAATTAAGGAATAAACTTTTCTCAAAGATTTATTTTTTAATCGTCAATCATAAATCTTTTTTTTTTTTCTCAGACCTTTTGCTTTACAGTCTACTATAATTTACCATTTAAAAACATGAAAAGTACTGTAGGCTTCAGCTAAGCTAATAAAGTATTGTCATTAGCTTCAGCTAAACTAATGAAGCGCAATATTTTTAGCTTCAATAAATTTACCACGTAATGCAGCATCTGCTTCATCACAATATATCATTCAATCTCATATCTTTATTTATATTTATATATATATTTATATATATATGTGTGTGTGTGTGTGTGTGTGTGTGTGTGTGTGTGTGTGTGTGTGTGTGTGTGTGTGTGTGTGTGTGTGTGTGTGTGTGTGTGTGTGTGTATAAATATATATATATTCATACGTTTTGCTTTACTGTTTATTATAATTCACTACTTAAAAACTGCTATATGAAAAGTACAGTAAGTTTACCATCTGCTTCATCACAAAAAACCTTAAGAACAAATCCAATGTTTTGCTCCTCAATAGGATTTGATGTTTTTTTTTGTCTTGAGTCCCAAAATTTTTGCTTGGAGTCTGGAGTCTTGGGAGCTTATGAAAAATTAGGGACTTTAATGATTTGAAATTCCCGAAACATTTTCTTGTCCAACTTTTTTTAACAAAATTTAAGAAGTTACATGATTAAAAAAATGTGAATTATGCGAAGTTACATGATTAAAAAAATGTAAAGTATCAGTGTATTAAAAAATATATTTTTTAATACACTGATATTTTTACATCATTTTTTTATGCAGATATTTTTTCAATAACCTTTTAATCTTTCAGATTTACCTTTCTCTTTAAACAAATGACAAATTTCACCAAACTAATGCTTGCTATAATTATTAAAAAAATAATTCTAAATTATAATAGATATATAAAATAAAATAAAAAAATATTTAAACATTTTTTAAAAATAACAAAATTGCAAGTTTAAGCCTGATTAGTATGCTTGATTGATTCAAATTTATATTTATTTTCTTAAAAGTTACCGGATGGTAACTTTTAAGAAAATAAATATAAATTTGAATCAATCAAGCCATTAGATGGTAATCTGACTAATCCTTGTTAACATAACAGCAAGATATTTTTTTCAATATAGTTTAGTTTTTCAATTACTTTAGTAATAGTCTGAAAGCATTCCACATGTCACCATTTACTTCAGAATTAAATATTTTTTATAAGAAAAAGGATATCTGGTAATTTATAGGTGACACTTTATTCTTAATTTGTTAAATGTTTAGGGAAACTCTTGTTATGTTAAACTCTTATCTCTATTTATTTTATATATATATATATATATATATATATATATATATATATATATATATATATATATATATATATATATATATATATATATATATTTATTATGGTGAAATTAAAACACAATTTACAACTTGTCTGTCATTCATGTCAACATTTTCATCATACAAATAAAAATCTGAATGGATTTTAAGTAATATGCTTTAAATGTATTGTACTTGACAAATCTCATATGTCACAAAAGCCTGTTTAAGCAACACCATTTGAAACAAATGCTTGATTAAGCAACCTTATTCAATGCAAAAGCTTGATTAAGTAACCTCATTCAATGCAAAAGGTTGCTTTAGCAACCTCAATAACCAATACTTATTCAGAAAACATGCTGAACTCTTCATATAAAGAAAAATAGGTCTAAAAAAGAAAGAAGAAAATAAAAACAATTGTTTTACAAAAGAGAGCGAAAGCAAAACACAATTTTTGTTCTGTTTAAATAAACTTTTTTTTTTTTAAAACAACTTTTCTTCACAGCAATCCATATTATCTCAAAAAACTAATTTGCACACAACTAAAGACAAGTTTTTAAAAGTTTTAATCAACTTGTTTTGATTTGAAACTTATTTTTAAGCGCAACTATATAATGGAGATCTGAAAGAACTAAAAGAGAAAAGTTTAAAAAAAATTTGATCAATAGAGAAAATAAACTTTAAGAGAATCAGCTTTTTTTTTTGTAGTTGTACAAGTATATATCGATGGCTAAACTCCAACACCACGTATCTCAAAATTTGGCTGTTTTGAGTTAAGTAGTGAATAAGAAACTATGGCCAATTCTACACCTGATTCTAACAACACTTATGTTAAATAATACTGGGAAAAGTGTTTAAATTAGGTAAATTTGGTTTGCTACAAAAAGAAGAAACAGTACGTAAGGAGCTTTATATATAAATAAAACTTAAATTCAAATTTTTATAGGTCTACTCCATAAAGTGATAGGCCTAGGCCTACTCCTGTATAAAGTATGACTTTTGACAATACTAGTCCAAGCTTAGTTGTTTACAACATTTGAAAGGTATAATAACAAGAAATAGTTTTGAACTTTTGACTAGGCCACAAAAGATTAATAATTTTCTCTCATAATTTATCCATTAAACTGAGCGGACTACGAACTACCTTGGAAGAACAAATATTTTTAACAGCAATGACGATACAGGAAATCAAGACTATTGATAAATGAAGCAGAAGTGATATTTGAAGATGGCCTAGGTATTGAAGACGTCCTACAACAAGTCATCCTCTCTGTCGACGAAACAGATTTGAATTAGCCCAGGACAAACCATCAAGATGTTTTACGAGAAAGAGATCAACCTATACCTATTATTGATTGCTCTCTATACTTAAAAGATAAAGAAAAAACTGCTACAAACATTGACAATAGTATTGATTACAATAGCAATGATGAAGAACCTGATGACCCTAATGACCTAGATTTTGTGTTGTCAGATGATGAGATAATGCAAATTAGCCTTGAAAATGACTCAAATATTTGCCTAAATAAAAATAATGCTCAAAATATTGAAAACAATTCCAATGCAGACCATTTAATTAACGACTTTGGAAGAAAACCTCAAAATGACTTACAAAACTATGCTCAAAATATCGAAAATAATCCCAATGCAGACAATTTAATTTGCCAAGATCTTCCAAGAAAACCTTAAGATGATTTGTGTTTTGTTGAGATACTTAATGATGAAGGCAATAATAACAAGAGAAAAAGAAACAAGCGGCCTGATAGATCTTCTTGGGATGTTATTGTCCACAAGAAACTAAGAATGACAGAAAAAAAGTACTTAGGCTATAAAAAAGTCAAAATTGATGGTAAAATTACAGTTAAACGAAGTGAAGTGGAGCATGAAGAAAGAAAAATGGGACCTGCGTGTAATTCCAAAATTTGTAAAGCAAATAAAAAATAAAAATGTACTGAAATATCAGAAGAGATGAGACATATTTAACTCAGAATAACTCAGAAATACCTAGTGAAAGAGCATACACAAATGGAGGGAGATTCAGTACATGCAAGGATTGAAAAACAAATTGAAGGAAAGGATGTGTACCTACCATTTGAGTATGTAAAATATACCAACTCCCTTCCCTTATGAAGCTGCATACTTGAAATATGACTTTTTCAAGGATTTCTCTAATATAAGTTATTCGTCCAGGAAGAAAGAAGAGTGACCCATTTGTGGTTGATCTTCGCTGTTTCCAGTACCTACCCACAGGAATGATTCAATAAAAATTTTCTTTTGATGGAAGTTTTGTGAATTTGCCTAGAAGACCAATTAAAGTTAAAAAAGATGAGTCACCTATACAACTATATAAGGAAAGGATTCCGCTTCCATACACCAAATGGAAACATTTACAAGACTTGTGTTATGTCATCCCAGAGGATTACCCTCACTTTTATGACTCCCTTCCTTACAAGAAATAATTTTGTGAAGACAACTGCAGGTGTTGGAGGACACTTAAAAGTTACCCATTAGAACACCAAAGAAAAGTTACTATATTTTAAAAGATTGCTTTTTTACAGTTTTATATGCCTTTTAGTTAATAAATTGTGTCCTTTTTCATTTTAGATAATGCAGTTTTATTATTGACTTACCCTCTTAAACAACACTTATCTCAGACAAAACTTTAGGTCAATTCCACGTATCTTAGAAAATTGCCCATATTTCAAAGTAAAAACTTATTTTAATCAAATCAACATTTTAAATAAACAAACAAAAGAGTTTAATAATTTGATATTTTTTTATTTCTGTGGTTTTTTTGAAAAATATCACATTTTTTGGCTCTCCTGAAAATTTGTGATTTTTTAGATACGTGGTGTTGGAGTTTAGCCATCGATATTTAACATAGCTGCAAGTTGAAACAAGATTTTTTTTAATTATTTTTTTATTTTACAGCATAGATAATCTAAGGTTTTTATAAAAATTTCTTTGGAGAACTGCAACTATCTTAGGAAGTTATTTGAATTATTTATAAACTTATTTAGTTGGCTAATAAATAAAATTGAGTTTAATAAAAGCAAAAAATATCAATTGATATTTTTGCTTTTCATATTGCTGGTTCTGATTGAGAAAGTTAGGAGAATGGTTTTCCAGTTGCAAAGTTTAGACCAAACTTGTTTTTGGTGATATATACATATATTGTATTGAGTTTCCTTGTAACATAATTTAACTTTTACTTTATGAAATTTACATAAAAATGAGTATCTATAAGTCATTTAACTAAATTATAATAATTTGAAATGAAATGGGCAGTCACATGATTTGGTTCTAATAATTTTAAGACTTGTGTATTAAAATTATGACTGATACAACATTTTAGATTTATTCAAACTCTAATTAATTTAAAAATTGAGTTGAAGTAAATTTAAAAGTAAATTAACAATAATTTTCATATAGCATGGTTTACTCTCTGTTGCATTACAAGTTACATACAGTTAATTACATTACAAATTTGCTATATATTCTTACAGAACCTTTTTTGTACCCTAAAAATAGTTATTTTTTTACAGCAAAAAAAAAAAATTGAAAAAATATTTTTCATCATAGTAATAGCTTTTTTAGACTTTTGACAATATTCACGGATTTTGAAAAAAGTAGTTTCTTGCATAAAACTTTTGCTTTAAATGGATCTTATAACAGCACAAGAAAAACATTTGTTGAAAATAAATTGTTATAAATATAATAAACATTTGCAAGTCTTCAGTTTCAGTGGGTTTTTGAAAGAAATGGATTCTTGCATAGAACTCTTGGTTCAAATTCACTCTTGTTCAATTAATTTTGAATAGTAAATACGTTCACTTGAATTCCAAATTCTTTTTTTAGACTTAGTTGATGATAAAAATTGTTTTTTTGCATCATCTCAACATTTTTTTGATTAATTTTGTTTTATGCTTACCTCCTGGTCTTGACTGATTTTTTTGCATATCCAAACAATTTTTGCTTTTGAATCAAGTACTCAAAGGTTTCTAATGCCATTTCAGTTTGTTTTTTGTTTTTTTGTTTTGTTTTTGTGAACAAGTCAATAACTAACTTGTGCTGAGTTTGTGACTATTCCTTGATCATAGTTCCCATTTTTGATGGTATCAATGATAATTTGGATGTATTTGAAAAATATCAGTCATTTATTACCAATTACTCATTATTAAATAACAATATATAATATACCTAAAACACTTTCTAACATATTTTTTTTTTCTAATTTTTTACACTTTTAAAACACTTTTATAAAACTATTTCTTTTATAAAAACTTTTTTTTTCATCTTCTATAGCCTATTTAGATAAGCATTTGCTCACTAGATTTGCTTATCTTTTTAGCATATGGCGTTTTCAGAAAAAGAAGGAAAAAGCAAAGAATAATGAAAGAAAAGATTGCTGCCCCATCCCAAACCCTCAGCCGATGTAGCAGCACTCCACTGTGAGTAAGGATATTTGTCAGTCAATGTATGTACTGAAGCCCCCGGCAGCAAGCTATTTCAGTGTGACGTCAGTGTGCTTATCTAAACAAGCAATTTAAGTTATATATATATCAACCCTTGGAATTAGGGCCGGCATTCAGCAATGCCAACCTAACTGTCGACCTTAAAACATTTGAGGTCGGCAAAAAATTGCTGACCTCATTTCTATGTTTTATGGTAAGACCTTTGTATCAAACTTTTTTTGCTGATCTTTAAAAGATTGAGGTCGGCAAATTATTGCCGACCTCATTTTTCCTAATTCCAAGGGTTGTATGTATATATATATATATATATATATATATATATATATATATATATATATATATATATATATATATATATATATACACACACCTGGGTGTTAACCAGGAATATATTTTTTACTGCATTTTTGCGATATTGGGAATATTTGTTGTTATTGTGGAACAAAATTTTGGGAATTTGTTGAAATTATCCTATTACTTTAAGGGAAAAAAAAGGTTATTGAATTCCCAATAGGTTTAAAATTTGAATTTTAAACCCATTGGTGTTTTCAATAACCTTTTTTTAAAAGTTTTCATATATATATATATATATATATATATATATATATATATATATATATATATATAAATATATATATATATATATATATATATATATATATATACACACACACACACACACACTATACAAAAATATATATACACATATTTGTTACATATAATAAAAGTGTATATACTTTTGCTATATGTGTGTGTGTATATATATATATATATATATATATATATATATATATATATATATATCAATATATATATGTGTGTGTCTGTGTCTGTGTATTATATACTTTTTGTTGTAGCTTTATAAAAAAGAGTTAAAGCATGAAGAGGAAACACAAAAACTTCGATCATCTGAAAATAAAAATCAAAAGTTTGTAGTTTCATATTTTCATTGATTTTAGTTTTGTCAACTATTTTCATTCAATTTAATTTAATAGTTATATTTTATATTGCTTTTTATATTTTTTTAAACATAAATGATTGATTTTGTAGAACTGTTATAAAAGAAAATGTTGAGTTAATTAAACTTCAACGAGAAGTAAAAGAAAAAATTGCCACTTTGCAGAATTTACAAAGTAAATATGGTAATCTTGAGGAGGTATTTTTGTTGTTTAAAATAGCATAAAATGTTCATGTTTTGTATAATATGAAAATTAAAGGCTACAATTATTTTATTTAAGTTATGTTTCACCAAACTGCATTAAAAATTATTCATAAAAGATGCAAAAATAGCATAAAATAATATTACAAATTTTTTACCTTTCTTTTTTTAAAGATTGATATCTTTCTTCTTTTTCTAAAAACTTTAAAAAAAGAAAAATGCAATTGGTAACACAAGAATACATATTTAAGTTTAAAATAAATTAACTTACTTATTGCTATTAGAGGGACTGGGGGCTACTTAATACTCTGAAAAAAGTTTCATTTAAAATTAAATATTTAATTTCATGTTTTATTTTTTAATTGTATAAATTATGATAAATGAAACAGCTTTTACAGAGTTTGATTTTAAATATTAGATGATGAATAAAGTGAAGTTCAGCCATGATCAAGTTCTTGAAGAAATGGAAAGTTTAACATCGAAGCTAAAAAATGTAAAAGAAATTTAATATTGATGTGTAAATTTAAAAAAAAATTTGTAACGTTAAATTGAATTAACTTTATTTCTATTCTAAAAATGTTTTATAATAATTTTATTATTTTAAATAAGTATAAATTTTATATTATACAAGAATAAGAAAAATAATCACTTGTACAACAGGTTCCATCTGATTGTGTCATTGTGTATGTGTTAAATTATTATTAATGGGTTCAAACTGCAACATTGATGTTAAAAAGCATGTGCCAACTGTGCAATGAGCAAACAGTTCTCCTTATGTCAGCTTGAAGATCAGAGGCATCTAGCACCGGTTTGATAACTCCAATAATTTTACCAAGCGTCTTTGCTTCCAACAAGGCTGCAATCAACCACTAGTTAGAGTTGGAAGTTACTGGGAGAGAAAAGATGAAAATTGTAGAGCAAGATAATGATTAAACTACTTTCTGTTGTCAACTAGTTAATACTTCTTAAGCTATTTTATCAGGGTGTCAATAATATCAACGCTAATCATGTAGTTTGTGGGAAAAAGTGTGGAAATTTGACAAAATTTATCTCATGCTTTCAGAAAATTTGTAACATATTTTTGCTTAGGATTAAACCATGTTGGATTTTAGACTGTGTTGTGCTAAATTCCATTATATAGTTATGTATACAAATGCTATGTTGTGTATGTAGTTATTTTTTTATTTTTTATTTTTTGAAGTTGTTGAATCAACTGTCTGTTATCTGATTGTCTGTTGTTTTGATTATCTTTTGGCAAATTTTTTGGCATGCAACTTTATGTGCGTTTTGTAATGCTGCATGAAGTCTTTCATGCATTGCTTTGGTAAGCTAGTTGTTTATATTGGTTAATGGACATAGGTTGTTATCCTAAAAATGTAGTTGTTCTGGTGTTAATGAAAGTGAATATAATGTTGATGAATATAACTTTGAAAAGTTGAATTTTCACTTGGTAGGTCATTCATTGGTTTCAGTCTTGGTAGGTTATTTTCTGGTTGTATTGTTGGTTGATGTGGCAGATGACAATGCTTGTAGCTGATGTGTTGTTTTTCGTTGTTAGTGCTACTATTGATTTTTGTTTTTAAAATATATGTTGTGTATACATATATATTGTGTGTATATATATATATATGTATATTGTGTGTGTATATATATCGTGTGTGTGTGTGTATATATATATATATATATATATATATATATATATATATATATATATATATATATATATATATATATATATATATATATATATCAGTACAGTTAGATAAGTTGAAAAAATATTTAATGATTATTTTTGTATGAATTTTAGGAACAATTAAAAAATACAATGCTACAAAATGAATTAAATCAAGGAAATATATCTAAAAAAACATTAGACCAGGTTAGAGATTTTTAAAATATTATTTTAATGTTGATTAGGAAATTGTAACTGTTATTTGTCTAAAAATAGACTTACCAAATAAATTCAATTTTATTCAATTTGTAAAAAACTTTTTTTTTGCTGCTATTAATAATTAAGTAAATAAACTTGTTTAATTGATTAATTATTCAGCTCCTAGGAATTAGGAAAAATGAGGCATAAAAAACGTTTATGGTCACAAAATTTAGAAACAGGCTTAACATTTTATTTTGATTATTTTATTTAAAATTAGTAAAACATTTGTTTTTCTATTTTTATTGTTTAGTTTGCAATAAAAGTTTTGTATTTCAAATTTAAATAAAACCTTTATTTTTCTATTTTTTATTTTTTTTCTCTAACTTTATTCAGAATTTAAATTTTTTTGTTTTTATTTTTACTATTTGTTTAGAATTTAAATAAACCTCCCCCCACCTTAGTGAGTTGAGGGGGGGAGGGGTCCAGACTACATATAGACAATTTGTTTTGCTTTTTTTAATTTATTTGAAATAGCAAATAAGTTTTAAAATTACACACTACAGCCTGATAATGCTCACAGTGAAGACTGTAGATGTTCGCTAATAAATATTGAGATTTTTATAAAAAAAAAAAGTTTGTCAAAATCAAAGCTCAAAAGAAAATAGTCATAATATATATATATGAGTCTATATATAAATATTTCGTAAAAAAAGATTGATAAATATATCATATAGATACGTCTTAAAAAATCATTACTATTTAAGAAAAGTTTTTCACCACAACAACTAAAAGATAAAAACTAGGTCAGCAAAAAATTGACTTCAAACACTGTCAGGTCAGCATTTAGGTTGACATTGGCAAATGCTGACCTTAATTTCTAGTGCTGATTAATAGTATTGATAAAAACATCATTGTCAAGGTAAATTTTTTTTTGTTCGTAAAATGTTAGTTCAGTTAATCATAGTAATTTCTATAAATTAAGCATAGTTTAAATATATTTAATAAAATAAAATGATTGAGTAAGGGTTCTATTAAAGGCATGCCACCACACAGTGCCAGCCTACAAGAATTTATATGCTAGAGAAAACTTAATCAGAACAAGCAAACTTCAATGAACTATACTGTGAAAACAAGAAAAAAACAGAACAATGGGTTGAATAAATTTGGCCATCTTGGCTAACTTATTTCTTTTGTCATTCATTGATCAATCAAGTCAAATGTATAAATTTGCCAAATAAAAATATGTAAATTCAGTTAAAAACAAACTCTAAAAACATGCTGGTTGGTTTTGTAATGCAGCAGTAGACAAAGTTGAACTTCATATCATTGCAGTTGCTAAAACAAAATTTGGTCCTGAGAATGTAGCATTGAATGGATATCAGCTTCAATTTTTCAATGGATATCATGTCTTCTACAAGATTGATTGAATAAATGTTTTTGCCAATGCGAAAGATTGGCAAAAACATTTATCTAAATATAAGAGTGTATAAATGCATCTGAAATTAGTAATGTACAACTAAACAATAGTGTGAGTGAACAGTTATAGCAAATAATACAGACAAGTAGTGATATGATATTGTGTGCATATATTGACCACCAAGTAGCACTTTAGATGTAAACCTTTTGTTATCCAAATCACTAGGTTGTTTAAGTATGTTAGTTTCCAGTGAACTAAGTTATATTACATCAGATACATAGATATGGACATTAGTAAAAGAGCAGTGACAATTATAAATTTAGCATTAATGAGTGATAAGCAACCAGGTAAAATATTCTGGTCTTATAAATAATCATTTTATGCAACTTGTTGCCTTTTAAAAATTTGATTGAGAAAGAGTCAAAAAACACCCTTGATTTTCATAACTGAGTCAAATTGTGTTTTTGCACTTTTAACAGATACCCCTCTAGTCATACACCACAAATTTTTGTTTACTTTATGTTCACATATGGTTGTTATAATGTTTGTACTAATTAAATTTTTTTAAATTTCTGAAGATTTTAAATTACTAAACTGGAGTAGCTTGTTTGGAGGTTTATCAGCAAATGATTGCTATGAAGCTTTTATTTAATACAATTTGCTTTGTTGTTTTTTTTATACCAACAATTAACTCTATTTTATTTCTTGATTATGAATTGTGGATGATAAATAATGTAAAAGTTGCTATTCGATAAAAAAGTGAACACTGGGTCAAATACAAATCTGGAGGATTTATGCATGACAAAATAGTTGAGCATGAAACAGCCAGTATAACAGTAAATAATTATCAAAAAAGGAGTTTTGAATTATGAAGAATCCATTAATTAAAATTTAAGATAAATTTATAAATATGTCCTTATGTATACAAAAAAAAGTGCTAAAGAGCCTATTCAAGTTTTGAATAACAATGTAATAATCATACCTGATGGCAAATCAATTTGTAGTATTAAAAATAAATTTTTTTAATCAGATTTTTTAAATTTACACACACACACACAAATATATATATATATATATATATATATATATATATATATATATATATATATATATATATATATATATATATATATATATATATATATATATATATATATATATATATATATATATATATATATATATATATATATATATAATATATAATATAATATAATATATATATATAATATAATATAATATAATATATATATATATATAAAATATAATATATATATATAATATATAATATACATTTAATTTAAAGACTTTTTTAAATTTACATTAATGATCTCAGAAATTCTCACATCTACCCTTTGTCTTCTAAGATTAACTTATACTTCTGATCATTCTTGGAAACCATATATCAAATCTATTGCAAAACAAGTATTTGCGGAGGTTGTATCCCTTTATTGTGCCTGTCATTTTCTTACTTCGGATTCTCTTCATTATTTCTATAAATCTCAAATCTGTCTTTGCATGGAATACTGTTGCCATATATGGAGCAGATCTTCTAATGATGCCCTTTCTCTTTCAGACAAGGCGCAAAAACGCATTGTAAACATAGTTAGACCTGCTCTTGCAGCCAATCTTCAACCATTGTCACATTGTCATAATGTTGCTTCTCTTTCTCTTTTTTATAAATGCTATAATGGGCACTGGTCTAAAGAGCATCTCTTGTGTTATCTACTAAAATTTATCTCGTTTTACTCATCATTTAATTAAGTCTCATCCTTTTACTGTGACTGTCTAGTTTTTTTTCCTCAAACATCAGTTCTTTGGAATTTGCTTTCTTCATCTTGTTTTTCTAATTCATATAATTTGCAATCTTTTAAGTTGTCTATTAATCGTTATCTTGCTATATAAACTTCATCTTTTCTCTTTCAGTAACTTTCAACTTTAATAGTGGTTGCTTGCAACCTCGTTGGAAGTGAAGATTTAAAAAAAAATAATATCCTACTGTATTTTGAAAATTGAATCAAAATATAATAAAGTCATAAAATCCTTTTTCAGTCATGAGTAAATTAAAACTTGAAACCACTGATCCAATAAAGTTCGCTGACTTTAATTGAATCCACTCACGAGTCCTCATAAATTTTTTTTCAAGTATGGCATTATCTTAAATTAAGTATGGCATTATATTATGTCATTAATTTATAATCTTTCACACAGTATTGGTGGCGAGCTCAATGCGTGGAAAAAAGAGCATGCTATACTTTTTTTTTTTTACAAACTTTTATTAAACTGTTAAATGATCAAGAATAATAAAAAATAAATAATAAAGTTTAATGTAGTAAAATTTATGGCATTCCAGTAGAGAATTAACTAATTTGAATCAGAAATGCTCAAATAATACACAAATACTATGTATGATGACATATGATGACAATAACACAATAGTTATGTTAGATGATACCAATATTGAATAAGGTTTAGATGTACTTATCTTGGATAACCATAAAGCTAAAGCACCAATAGATTCTACTTCTATAAATTAAATTTGTGCTTTAAACTTGTGGAAATTGCTGTATATAATATACATCCAGAAATTCTGGTCATCATTATCAAGTTGAGATGTCCAGAGTTTAGAATGTTTTCAATAAAGAGTTTTAAAAGTAAATTTTTTTGTTATTAAAACTGCCATATGTAGGTAGAGTTACAGAATAGGATTTACCACTCTGACAGAGAGGTGGATCAGAGATAATATGATACAACAGTAATTGGGAATGATATCATTAACTGGCATCATCCACCAAAGTTACCTTTTTCTTTCTCATGCAATAAGCAAATTGGTAGTAAATGTGGTTATGCTATAAAAATAAAATCTTAACAGTTTAGCATTGTGAACTGTGGCAAAAAAATTTTATCAGTTGAATAGTCAAGTACTGAAACTCCTTGCCAAAGTGAGTTGTAGATTGGAATTAAACAGCTGTAAAACAGAATATAACCTATGTTGTTATTTAAAAAAAACACTACATCCTGAACTTTTATTATTCAAAATGTGTCTGCATGAATATATATATATATTTTTTGGTAATCTTTTTCCTCTTTTAAAGAAGTATCTTTCTGTTTTTATTAATGTACCATTTACATGAAAAATGCCTGGTTTTGTTTAGAAATACTGGTACAATTCGTTCACAAGTTATTTAAATAAAGTTAGATATATGAGAATATAATTTTTTGTGAAACTAACTAGTTCAGAACATATATAATTTAATCTAAATATATTTCTTTTGATTGCTTAATTTATCAATTTTAATAAATTGTTTAATTTATTACTTTTAATAATTTAGGCAATAAATATGTTATAAGTGATTTTTGGAGGGTTTTTTTATAATACAATTTATATAAAATTGAACTAAAGAAACTGTAAACTTCACTTTAAAGTTTGGTATTGTTTTGTAACTTAAAAAGCCCTTTTTGAAAAAGTTTCTTTGAATTTTTAAAAGGTTCTCATGGTTTTAATTAAATATGGTACAAATCTCTTATGATCTCATTAATTATATATTTTATATTTTATTTTATATATTTTATGCTTATATAGATATTTACAATTTATAAAACAGTGAAAATAGTAATAATCTTTTTTATTATTTTTATATTTAATAGTATAACTTTTTTTTATTCTAGAAAGAGGAACAAATAAATGATTTAAAAGCTGAAGTTCAGCTACTTAAAGAAGCTCATGAGAAGTTGTTACACAGGTATATTTACTATGGTTTTATAATTTATGCTTGGTTTGCCATTATGACAAAATGTTTCTCATGATTCTGTATATCATATATGTATACTGTATCTTACAACTGTATATATTGTTTGTTTAAATAAAATTTAAAAAAGTTTAAAGCGATTACAGCTCTTCCTTTTGGGAGAAGGGGGTGGTTATATATATATATATATATATATATATATATGTATATATATATTCAACCCCATACTCCTGTACTGTAGTTTGATGAACTTTTACCTAAAAAGCACGAAATGAACTATTATTTGCATATCTTTTGAAAAAAGTTCACGTCGCCATTGAAAAATCAATTTTTAACTCCGCAAACCGGTTTTTATTGTCGTCTTCATTGAAATTTATTTAAATTCAGTTAAATATTTTAATGAGTATATATTTTTTAGTCTGAATTTATATAAATTTCAAAGATGATGACAATAAAAATTGGTTTGCATAGTTAAAAATCGATTTTTCAATGGCGGGGTGAACTTTTTTCAAAAGTTATGTAAATAATAGTTCATTTCGTGCTTTTTAGGTAAAAGTTCATCAAACTACAGTACAGGAGCAAGAGGTTGAAAAAAAGTCATAACCCTAATATACACACACACAAAATAAATATGCAGTTTCCATGTGCCTTGGTGTTTGGTCATTCTTTCATTGTGGGTACTTTGTGGTTACTTTGTGAGTACAAAACTTTTAAAAGTTTTGTTATTAACAATATTATTTTAATAAGTAATATTTTGTTATTAACAATATTATAATATTGTTTTCAAGAACTTTAATTTTTTAACTTTTAACATTTCACTAATTTAAATGCGTTTAAACTATACAAATTTATTTAAAGTTAAAATATTTTTATTTAAAACTTTAAAACTTTAAAAAGTTTAAGAAATTTAAGATATATTTTACATATAATAATAAAAATATATTTAGTTTATAAAATTATATTTAAAAATATATTTAATGTTC
Source organism: Hydra vulgaris (assembly GCF_038396675.1). Taxonomy (NCBI): domain Eukaryota; kingdom Metazoa; phylum Cnidaria; class Hydrozoa; order Anthoathecata; family Hydridae; genus Hydra; species Hydra vulgaris. The sequence goes on along the minus strand of NC_088934.1, from coordinate 46,227,994 downwards.
CTGACTAATAATAAATTCTAAATCTCCACTTCATTTTTATGAAATTAAAATTTTTATGAAATGAATTAAAGGTGTCCACTTCCTTAGTAATATAATGTAGTGGAAAATTTCAATTGAAACTCTTGGTGAGAATAATAATTCAATTCTTTTTTTCATATCATCATATTTTTTCTTAGGCTTTCTTATTTTTCTTAGATTTTTTTATTTTTTCTTAGGTTTTTTCTTAGGCTTTCTTATTTTTCTTAGATTTTTTTATTTTTTCTTAGGTTTTTTCTTAGGCTTTCTTATTTTTCTTAGATTTTTTTATTTTTTCTTAGGTTTTTTCTTAGGCTTTCTTATTTTTCTTAGATTTTTTTATTTTTTCTTAGGTTTTTTCTTAGGTTTTCTTAGATTTTCATCATATTTTTTCTTTACTTTAAATTATTGTTTTTTTATTTGTTTATGTATTCTTATTTTAATTGACATATAAATATACATAAATAAAAAAAAGAATTATACAAATATTTTTATTTAGACATTAAAAAAAATTTGCTATTCTCCTAATATAAAAAAAATTCAGTTAAAACCTTTTTTGTTTTTGTTTTAGTAAAACAAATCGTTTGTAAATGCAATCAAGGGAGGTCATCCATAAAGCATGTCACCCTATATTTGTCAATTCTTAACCCCTTCCCTCCTGTCACAACTGATCACATGGTCCTGAACTCCTCTCCCTCCTAAGCTCTCATCATATTTTTTTATCATTGTTGGCTTTCTAAACCAACAAAATATTTTAAATAAAGTAACTTAGAAATTAAGTTAGTTTTGATAAACTTTTATGTCTCTTTACTAGTATTTAATCAGCACTTAGCAAAATTCAGTGTTAAAAAATGTTTTAAGATTAGCTATGTAATAATTTTAATTGCTGGGGCTGCCCATTTGTTAATAAAAAAGAAGTTTAAAATTGACTACTTTTGTATTTTCTGCTGTAGTAAACGCCATATATATCTGCAATTTCAAATTCAGGTTTGCACCAGTATTTTTTTCTAGCTTTTGTCTTTAAAATGCTGGCTATAATTCAGAAACTTTTTTGGTTTTATAAATTTCCTTCATGCCTCGATATTACGTCTTGTTAACTTTTTTAATCTTAATTTATTATTGGTTGAAAATGTTGAGTTTTATTTTTTTGTCACAAAAGAAATTTCTTTGAAATAATTTTTAAACTTTAGTAGCTGGTTTTTAAATTTTTTATATGTTTTTGCTCATTTGGTATACGGTTTTTTAGACTCAAAATTTTGACACCCCTCCCCCAATTTATAAATTGTTAATATTAATATTAAGCATATATAAATTATTTTAGTACTTTTGATTTGGAGAAAGATAGAGAATTTCGTTCTAAAGAGAAGCAATATCAAGTAGGTTTTTTAAATGTTTGAAAATCAGTCATATTTTTTATGTTTAAACTATTTTCTAATTTTAAATTTGAAACAAAAGTAAATGATGCTTTTTATAACATAAGATAAAAAAATATAAAGAATGCGTTAAATATAAATGTCCAAAAATTAAAAAATAAAAATGCAGAAAAACTATTTTAAAAAGTTATATTGCATCAATAGGACACAAAAATTTAAGTATAATATCTAAATATCACTCATAATAAAAAAAACATAACTATTTTTTTATACATTGTTTATTTCTATATTAGATATTTAAAGACCTAAAATTATTAAAAATTTATTTGGACAGTTGATGCCAAATGTGTTAAGGCAATGGCTGTAATAAGATTGCTACATGACCAGTTAACGTTATAATCATAAATTTGTTGGTTTTATACAATTGCAGATTAGATTGCATAAGGTCCTTAAAAAATGCACAATGTGTAAAAAGCAATAAATTAACTTCAAAAAAACTCATAATAGGTCCTAATATTTATACTTTACAAAAATTATTTGATAATTTAGAATTAAACAAATTAAAACATTTACTTTTAAAATTAATAACAAAAAAAAATTGCTGGGATGGTTCAAATTAATTTCTCCTGTTATTATAGTTAACTTTTAAACATTTGTCATCATCACCAGAGTTGTTATCATTACCTGAGTTGTCCACACCTAGTTTAAATAAAAGATTCTTCGCACCTTTTGATTTTAGAAGATTTTGAAACCATGGGTGTAGTTTGGATTCATAAACTTTTGTTAGTTTTGATTCTCCTTTTTTTTTAAGCCCATCTTTGTTATCGTAGCAATATTTGCTAATACCTGGTTCAAGTTTTGAATATTTTAAACTCTTACATGAGCCAGTGTCTCCATTTTTTTATTTAATAAGAAAGCACCACTTCACTCTATCACCTTTCTCTTTGTTCTATATCGCTCTCTTTCATCTCAAGTCTGCAGTCTTTTTGTTGTTATTTCTGATAAAATTGACCAAGCCCTTTCTCTTTATCCTTCAGCCAATTGTTGTTGTTGGTGACTTAAATGCTCATCACACTGAATGGCTTGGTTCTAGTGTCAGTGATTCTGCAGGTGTTAATGCTCATAATTTTTGTCTTTCTCAATCTATAACTCAAATAGTCAACTTTCCAACTCGCTTTCCAACTAAAATAGTCAACTTTCAACTTTTCAGACAATCTGAATCATTTACCTTCTCTACTCGACTTATGTCTTGTCAAACTGAGCACTGATTTTTTTCCACAAATGAATGGAGCTCCACTAATCCACAAATGGATGAAGTTCCACAATCCACAAATGAATGGAGCTCCACAAATCTACAAATTAAGCATTTATTATGACTTAATAAAAGTAGTATATTTATGATTTAAAAGAAATATTTTATTTATAAAATAAAAACATTTTTACTTTTACTTTAATTTTGGCTACTATAATATCTAAGGTCTATTGTCAGACACAAAAAACTGTGGCATTTTTTATTACTTGCATGTTATAGTCACACTGTAGCATACAAGAGTATGAATTTTTAAGGTAATGATATTGTATTAAAGGTCTATTTAATTCTAAAATTCTCATAACAGAATGACTTTCTTTTTTTATATGTTAGGTAAAGATAAAAGTAACTTTGTTATTGAAAATCCAGATGTTAGAGTATTTACCTATGGAACTAGTATGCTTACTCATAATAGTGTGACAGGGGTTGTAAAAGGATTTTATTACTATTAAAATCAATTTATTTTATAAAGGGCATGTAAGTATAGAGAAATGTAAAGTATAATTTTAAATGTGAATTCAGTTTATAGTTTCCTTAATTCATACACCTATATATCTATATATATATATATATATATATATATATATATATATATATATATATATATATATATATATATATATATATATTCTCATAAAACATAGAAACAAGGTCAGCATTGCCGAATGCCGACCCTAATACCAAGGGCTGATATATATATCTATATATATACACTCTTGCTTGGTCTTCTTTAATTTTTACTATATAAATAAACTTCAGGTTTTAAAAAAAAAATTGATTTAGAATGTTTTACCTATTTGTCATTCAATGTAACAGCATTCCTTGCATGTTCTACCTATTTGTCAGTCGATGTATGTAAATAGTAAAAAAAGAAAAACATTCCAGTCTATTGATTTTCACTTTTGTGTTTTTAAAAAATGATAAATTTAATTAGCTTCCTCAATTAAATTTAATGGTTTAGACATAAAGTGTACTTAACTTAGTCTTCTTTAAACGCTAAGAGTTGTTAAGAGGTGTTTTTACCGCAAACAGTAAATTTAGTTGTCAAACTATAGAAATATGTAAATATACTATATGTACATACAGGTCTTGGCAAGAACGGCAAGTGATTTCTGCGCCTATCTCTACACCCATGTAAATCAGTTTTCACTGTCAAAATAAAGCTCTTGCAAAAATACAAGTTTTTTTTTAAACAGCAAAATTTAATGTTTTTTAGGTTAAGTCATATTATACTTAAATAAAAATAGTAAAAAACATCGAGTGCATTTAAAAACATGGCGCATTTAAAATAAATTATTGCTTTAATAAGTACTACATAAATATGCAAATATTAAAAAAAGTAAAAAAATGTTTGTTTATTGTTATATTTTGTGAGCGTCTTTAAGGTAAAAAAGTTTGTAATTAAATATTTTAAAATTTTAAAAATGTTTTGACATAATTATTCTTAAATAAGTTCAAAAGACAAATTAAACTTCATTTGAGTTCTAATTACAAAATTCATTTCACTTTTCAGTGCAGTTTTTAAACTTTTCAAATTAGAAAAAATTTTCACAAAGAAGAAGAGTAACTTTTTAAATATGAGAAAATAACAAGAAATGCGATACAAAATAATATTTATAAAATAATAAATCGTTTCAATAAAAAGCGATCTAACGAATACATTAAAATAATGCATATATAAATGTAATAGGTTTTTTGGATTGATTTAATTATAATCTGGAATATATATATATATTAATTCATAGTACAAAAAAAAAATACATATACACAGAAAACATACACAAAGCTGTTTTGTGCAAAAAGTGTAAAAAAAATTTATGCAATAATGGGAAGTGGTGCATAGACAGTTGCACAGAGAAAGTTTATAATATTTTGTTGCAACAACTAGTTATGCAGACAGTTCTAGCTAATATTAAGATCTGAAGAATAACACATGCAGCTGTTACACATAAGTTATTATATGTATTACTAAATCTTTGGATTGTAGTTATTGCACAAAAGTTGTTGCAATTATAAATCATTATGATTCTTATAGAATCATAAACACAATGTAACAAATAATAAAAAAAATATTTATATTTTGTCTATTTTTAAATAAAAGATAATAACTATTTTTCAGATAAAAATTGCGCAACTAGAAGCTACAATCAAATGTGATGTCAGTGAAAAAAATGAAATTATAGATAAATTAACAAGTGAAAGAGGTTTGTTTAAGAATGTTACATTTGAAATAAAAATTTTGTCCTAAATTAAAATTACTAAAAATAAAGAACAGCCTAATTTAGTTTTTTTTAAGTGTAAAATTATAAATTTTATCTCCTCAAACCTTAAAAATTAAAATAGTACATTAAATCACTGAGGTATTTTCTTTGCATGTAATACTTTTTTAAATGTGTTTTTAGAAAGATTTTAAGATATGTATTTTTGTTTGTACATTTGTTAGTTATATTTGTTAGTTATATCTTTTATCTTTTGTCACATCTGTTACGATTATTCTTATCTCATTTTTTAAGTTGAGCTAATTTCATCCACAACATACAATCCCTATTCCTACTCCCTTTCACCTACATATGTAGGTGAAAGGGATCTTTTGATTAATAAAAGTACATTTAATCCTTTGATTAATAAAAGTATATTTACAAAAAAATGAAATATCTCAAACAGTTTACTCATATTTTGTTTTGATTTAAAATAATTTTTCGGACCTCGTTTGTTTGTTAGTTTTTGCTTGTTTGTTTGTTTGCATTATAAAAATTTGAGTTTATAGAATGTCTTGTTTTATATAAAGCTTAAGTTGTGCTTTTAATCAACTAAAGTCCACACTTGTCTATCATCGACATTTGAATAATCTTATATAGAAGTTTGAATTAAAGTTTTTATTAGTTTGATCAACATTTGCTTTCAGATTCACAATTACTGATCAAAACTTATCACAATTACTGATTGATTTAAACTGACACATGTAGATAAGTTACTATTATTGATTCAATAGATTGGCGTAGTCGAGTTAAAGCTGGTGTAGTCGAGTTAGTACTCAAGTTCGAGCTGGTGAAACTTGTGGACATTCAATGAATATTTACACCATTAGTGAAAATATTCTTCACTTAACACCTACTCGCGCCGGCTAAATAACTTGCCAACCATTGACACACGCATGTATAATCAATGAAAATCCACACTCATCTGCCATTGAAACATGCATGTATATAAAAGTCTACACTTGCCCATGATTGACACATACATATATCATGCGGTAAAAAAAAAAAAACTCTCAAGATATTTATATATACCGTAGCACAATATACTTTTTAAAAATAGAAATATTAATAAAGTGGATTTTTTATCAATTAGATATAAGTGAGCTTTCAAAACGACAACTACGAGATTTACAAGTAAAGTACTTTGAGCTACAAGAAAATTATAACAATCTCATGGAAAAAATGAAATTTTTTAGTAACGTGAGTCAGTTTTTAAAATATTTAAGAAGTTAATTTTTATAATTACTTAATCATTTTATTATAATTTTTTTTTAATAATAAATATATATAATTAAATAATTTGTTCAAATATCATTTTTTACAGGAGAGTTCTGTTGATTTCAATGAAATTCAAGAGGCTTTATTTCTTATCAAGGTTTATTAATTTAAAGTAAATGCTTAGTAGTTAATACAATCAGCTGCTTTTATTTCTTGTCATTTTTAAAATTTGTAAAATTTGTAAAATTTTGTTGTTATTATTGCTGATTTGTGATGTTTTGTAATAAATATTTTATGTCAAGTAGTATTTTTAATTTTATGATCTGTTAATATTAAGACACGCAAAGAAAAAGAAAGTCAAGATTTGTTATTTTTAGACAAAGCAGAAAACCAAATAGATAAAGGTTTATTTAATTTAATTTTTTTTCAGTTTTCTACTTTTAAAAGAAGTTAGTATATAGTTTTATTATTCAATTTCTAATTTGTAGATTTACGAAAAGAAATTCAACAGTTAAATGTAAGTCATGCAGAAACAATTCGAGAACTAGAGAAAACAAGAAGCATGCTCGTATTGCAACATAACATTAATAAAGACTACCAAAAAGAGGCTTATACATTTTATACATTTATTTTTAAATAATTTATTCTTTCATTTTAATTTTTTTTTTTTTTTTTTTTATTTTTTTTTGAATAAATCTTTTGTATAGCTTAAAAATGACTTTTTGTATAGGTGGAAATCACTACTAAAAAAATGGAAGAACTAAAGCGCGAGTGTGACATTCGTGTTAAAGAGTATGCAGAACTTTTGGACATTCGTGCAGCACGAATCAAAGTAATTAAAATTTTAAAGAAATAATATTCTGATTTTATCTGAGTTATTTTTTAAATATTTTTTAGTTTAAAATATTTTTTGTTAATTCTTTACATTATTAAGATAAAATTACAAAATTAATACAATTTTTGGTGGTCAATTAAATCATTCAAATAAATATTTTAGTTTGATGTATAGAATTGGAGTTTAAGAGTTGTTTGACTTGATGTGGTTAACCATAGTTATGCTAATTAAAGACTTGTTATTTATACCTATACATATATCATATGTATGCCTATACATATACCATATGTATACCTATATGGTCCCTTGGAATTAAGGTCACCATTCAGCAATGACAACCTAATTCCCGACTGAGAAGTGATTGAGGTCAGCAAAAAATTGCCAACCTCGTTTCTGTGTTTTAAGGTAAAACTTTTGTATTATATTTTTTTTTGCTGACCTAATGCTAACCTCTAACAGATTAAGGTCAGCAACTTTTTGCCGACCTTATCTTTCCTAATTCCAAGGGCTGTTATATATATATGTATACCAATGACAATGGCTTACATTATTCTTGTACTTTTAATGAACTATTTACACAGAATGTTAATTAGAGTTTTAATTTTTGATGGCAAAACTTTGATTCTTGTACCTTACATAAAACAAGGCTTTTTGATTGGTCAAATATTTAGGGGAAACAATAAGATACTTGAAAAATAATTTGTCTATTTGCTTCATTAAGATGTTTGTGACAGAAGCTATTTGTAACAATAACTGATGAAAAAAGAGATAATTATTTGAAAATCATCATCAATATATTTTTTTAGTAATAAAACAATTTTCTGCTATAATCATTGAAGTGTTGCTTGATAGTTTACCATTTCAATTTCCATAAACAGTTTAACACAGAGGTAGATCAGAGTATTGAGGAATTTGAAATAGAGCAATGATGTGTCACTAGAAAGCTGGGACTTATATAATTAGAAATAAATAGACACTTATTAATTTTCAAATAACTCTATTAATTGTGGAAATTTGTTTAAAAAAAAAAGCTACAAATTTTTGAAAATTTATATTTTTATTTTATATGAACATAGTTATATATGACAATTATTATGATTATTTATTAAATATTCATTTTACTTATTAAACATTTATATTGTTCATTTTTTTTTTTTTTTTTTTTTAGAAATTAGAATCACAGTTAAAAGATATTGCATATGGCACAAAGCAGTATAAAATTAAAAAAGATGATGTGAGTATTTTTGTTACCAATAAAGATATTTTTTTAAAGGCAATTTTTTAAAACATACAATTAAAGTATTTAGAAGGTAAAAAGAGTAGGGATCAAGTGATTTTCCGATATAGCTGATTTATACAATTAAAAATAGAGAGTATTTTATTTTATTTTACATATATTTGTATAGTTTGCTTGTGTACCTTAAAGTGTAATTTTTGTTTTTATTATTCCACATTTGTTTGCATGACAAACGATGTTAGTGGTAGAAAAAAAGTGAGTTTACTGCTACATGAGTTCACCACAAAAATTTGAATAATTTATTTAAGCTAGTAATTTAAAAATAGAATATGTATCTATGATACATATATACTATGTAAAAAAAGGTATTAATATGTAAAAAAAGAGTATTTAGGCCAAAAGTTGCAAAGCCAATGCCACATGTTACAAGGCCAAGAGTTTTAAGGTCAAGGCCAAGAATAAGAGTTTTGAGGCTAAAGCCTTTGCAAATATTTTCACGACCAGAGCCTTAAATTTTTGCCTTACATTAAGACCAATTATTAACAAATCTGTAGGTAACAATTGCTGTGACAAAAAAACCACATGTTGTAAAAATAAACCAAGGTTATGTGCAGAATTCAACGAAGTCAATAAGAAAATATACTTGTAGATATATATGAAAGCCGAAAACAAAAATACATAAAAGTAAAGAATGAAAACTTTTAATTCTTTAATTTTGTGTATTTTTTTTTGAAGGCAAAGGTCAAAACAATCAAGTTTGAGGCCAAAATTTTCAAGGCCAAGGCCAACAGTTTCAAGGCCAAGGCCTTAATTTTTGGCCTTAAGGCAAGGCCAAGGACTAACAACTCTGCATTCAACTACATAGTTGTCAAAAATGTTTCCAAAAATAAAATTTTTGAAAAAATTTACAGTTTTGGATGGTAAAGAATTCCAATCATTTACAACACATTAAGCACAGATTGACACATAATATTAATGCAGGCAAAGGTTCCAGCTGCATAGATTGTAGTGTGAAGTAGTGTTATTTGTGGAGTGAAGAAGTCAACTTTTTGGAAACCATGTAATATTCTATACTGTTGTATAAAATCTCCACATTTCCTTCTGTTTTTCAGAGCGGTTAGTTCAAGGATGTTAAGTCTTTCTTTGTAAGAAAGATGTTTGAGCTCAGCGATTCTTTTAGTTGCGCTGCGCTGGATTTTTTCTTTTTATATCCCATTTGATATACCAAATTCTAAGTGTGGTCTAACATAAGTAGTATATAGCGGTTTCCAAAGGAGCAAACCTCTGCTTCTAAATGACTTTTTGAGCTTTCCTAACATTATGTTTGCTTTTGATACTGCCAAATCATTGTTTGACTTCTTGGTTGTCTTAGTAACTTAGTTGTCTTAGTAGATGATGTGCATTATCTTCTTTTTCTATTGTGTAGTTGTGTGTGGATTTGTTTCCTTTTTTGCCTACATGCATCACTTTACTGTGATGCATGTAGGCAAAAAAGGCAAGAGCCATTGTAGAAAAAATGGCAAGAGCCATTTTTTCTACCAGTCTACTTCTTTCTTGATGTCATTTTTCTAGAAAGTAACGTTTCCACTTAATTTAATAACTCCTGTAGCTTTACAATCATCAGCGTATATTTTGATGTGGTTAGTGATATTATCAGGGAGATTAAGAGGGCAAACAGTAGTGGGGCAAAAACTGAACCTTGTGGTACCTTGCTTGTAACACTCTTCCATACGGATTCATGGAAATCAATTACCACTTGATGTCGTCTATTGGTGAGCGATTGTTTGATCCAATTGATTAATCACCCACCAATGCCATATGCTTTGAGTTTATACAGGTGTCAAAAGTGTGATGCCTCATCAAAGGCTTTACAAAAGTCAGTGTCAAAAGTCAGTGTCAATAGGTGAACACCTTCACTTATGATATCTCTTGCCTCAAGTAGATTTGTGATACAGCCTCTTTTATTCATAAAACCATGTTGCTCTTAAGTGATACAACCCTTTTATTCATAAAACCATGTTGCTCTTAGGTGATAAGGCTGTTTTTGTTGCAGAATTTTATAATTTGATTGAATATGATGCTTTAATGTAAATTCAATATTGTAGTCATTCGTGTCACAAGTTAAGTTGGATCTTTTTTGAACTCTGGCAGTTTGTCATTTGCAGGTTCTAAAGCAAATATAGATTGGAAGTGTTTGTTAAAAATACTTTGTAATAGCATTTTGTCTGTGGTTATATAACTATTTTCTACTTCTAGTGATTTAACTGTGTAGTTGACATGTTGTTTATGTTTCATACAGTTGTGTAGTCTTTTGGGATCAGTCTTGAAACCATTGGCTATATATCTTTTGTAATTTGATACTGCTTCTCGTACAATTTTACGCATATTTTTGCAGGTTATTTTATACTCTTAATACCAAATACCAGTGCTTGGTATTTTGCCCAAAGGCTGCATTTATATTTAACTGCCTCTCTTACTTGTGGAGTAGTTCAAAGTTCCTTTTTATCAGCATAAGGCAGTCGTATGGATGGAATAAAACGGTTAATGGCTTCATTGTACTTGTTTAATAATAGGTAGCAGTCTTTAGGCAACAAGCCTTCAAATTTGGATGACCAGTTAAATGCTGAGATATAGCGTGATATTGCATTGTAGGCAGGTTTGTGCCAAAGTAGTTTGCAGGGGTTTTGATAATGTTTGTCAGCACTTTTAAAACCAATAAGGGAACAAGTGTATGTAACCTTATTCTGTGTAGCCAAAGGCTTCATCAGGTTTCAGTTTGAAGACTCGATTGGATTCGTCAGTGATGATTAAGTTTAAGGTATTTGTGGGTGGATCAGCTCTTGTCTTTCCTAATGTTAGAAAGGTGACAGCCTGAGTTAAATGCGATTCCTCTTAACAGGAGTGAAATTTCTTGTCTGTTTGATGATTTATTTGATGTCAATAATGGTAGCTGTTGCAAATTCTCCACCTATGTCTATTTCTTCATATTTAGAATGGCTCAAATTGAAATCTTCATAAGTTAACATAGAAACATACTATGAGCAGAGGTTTGTCAAGCTCTGCTACTAACTTTTTTTGTTATCTGTATTTGTAGAAATAATACCAAAAAAGTATCCTTATCAGTATTGGTAGAAGTACTACCAAAAGTTGCATTTTGCAATTAATCAAAAAATAATAAATAGGTCACAAAGTTTCATGATTTTTTTGGATTTCTTTACTAGAATAGTTAAAATAAAGAGTTTCATGAAGCTTTTTCTGTTAATCTATTTCGATTGACACCTGCATGGTAAATAATGGGCAATCAATGACAGGAATCAGTAAAACTGCTATTATGACATCACAAAATGAGTTTTTTGCCAGTCAAGGTTAGCCAGGCGAAAATTTTAAAAAGTAATAAAAAGTGAAAAGAGTAATTAAAATTAATAAAATTTTTTTTTTGAAAACTAAAGTAACATAAATAGTCTTTTACAAAATCATATATGTAGTAGTGGTGTAGTGGTAGAGTGCTTGCTTCATAAGCAAGAGATGTGGAGGTCAAACCCACCATGTCCTTTGAAGTAACATGCTCAGCTTATTTCTCTCTGCAACAGCGTTATTTGTCAAGGTTTTTTTATTTTGAAGTTAAAAGATTAGAAAAGGTTACAACAATTTAAAAAAAGAGGTAATCAATTTGGCAAAAATTAAATTTTTTTTTCTAATTTTTTTTTTTTTTGCCAAGAAAGTATATTTTATGGGTAAAAATTATCAACCACAAAGCAAAAGAGATATTTTGCTTAACTTCAAAATTTATGGAAACAAAAATTAAAACTATAGATTTTTTTGTTTTTATCGTATATAATTTTATGTTATTAAAGTTTTTCTAGTTGAAAAAAAAAGTTATAAAAGTTATGTTTTAAAAAGCAGTTCAACAATAAGTTTCTAATCATTAATTAAATTGTCTTTTTGTTTATTTTATTATATTAATATTTATTTAGACATTTTAAAATATAAAATTTTTAATGACTATTTCTTTAAATCTTGACTTGAAAATTATTTTTTCCTTTAAAATTTTTAATTAAGTCATTTCTTAATATGCTTTTCCAGAATTTAGTAGTGATTTGATTTTTTAGTTTTAAAATATAATTTGATTATATTTTAGACACTTCTTGATGAAGATGATGATGATGGGGATGCTGAGTTCCAGTTAGAGAGGGGAGAAAATATATTTGAAATACATTTTGGAAAAGTATGCTATTCTCTTTATAGTTAGAATTGTTTGCAATAAATATATATTTATCTAATTATAATGCAGTTTAATTATTTTTACAATTATTATCTCTTTTTTATTATTAGGCGTATATAACTAAAGATGGTTTAAAAGAATTCAATGGTAGTGAGCCCAGTACATTTTTGTCTTATGAATTTTTCGAACATGAGCTGCAAACAACACCATTGGCTTTTGGCATAAAGTAAGATTTTTACATATCCTTTGTATTGCATGCTACACATTATTTTCAGAATCATTAACATGGATATTTAGGGAAAGCGGAATGATATTGAAAATTAACTGCTCAAAAAAATGATTAGGTTAAAAAAAACTGACAGAAACTCATTTTCATGATTAAGATTAAAATTAAGTTAAGATTTTCTGATAATGTTGAAAAGTATTTATTTTGAAATTCACAAATGTAGATCATTATTGAAAACAGAGAAGAATTAGTATGGAAAATTAACTTCTTGAAAAAATGATGTCGTGATGATCATTTTTTCGAGCAGTATTATAATTTTAATTAACATGCGGCGAGTGTTGCTATATCGACTGATAAATTGGTAGAACATGCAAAGAGTGTTGCTATATTGACTGAGGGTTTGGTTTGGGCAGTTAATCAATTTAAAAAAATTAAATCATAATTATTTTGATATTATTCGATATTGCTACTAATTTCAATCTTATTGAAATTAGAACTTCTAATAACTTCTAAAAACTGCTCTTAGGATTTTTGATACTATTCCTTTTTTCACAGTTTCAGTTTTATTCTCTTTTTTGATATTAATAAAGTACTTTTTTGAGTTAATTCAGTTTGGCTGTTTTCTACTACCCATATTCAGAAATATATTAGTTGTTTCTACCAGTTTCTTCAAAAGTGGTATAACCAGTGTTGAGAAATGCCTCACTACACCCAATTAATTTTGAGGTGTGTTATAGTTAGCCTTTTTTATTAACTAGTTTTTTGTAGAGATATTTTTACAGTTTGTATACAAACTTTTTACAGTTACATGTGAGTGTGTATGATTATATCTATGTTGTTATGTGTCTATGTATGCATATGTTATATTTATAATCTGCAGGAGCTTTAGTTCATATTATGACTGAGGGTTGTGTTATATTCAGTAAGTGTTTTTTTTAAATCGATAGTATTTTAAAATTTCTTAGCTGCTTTTAGTTAACTAATTGATATATTTCAATACATGTAAATTTTAATCGTTTTTAATATAATATTAATTGTAATTTTCTAATATATATGTATTGACGTAGAGCCGTGGATGATTAAAATCATTCTCCCATCTAGAATTAAGATTCTTGTTAGAAGGCTCGGATGACTAGTGAGCTGGTTTAACTTCTCCTTGAAATTTTTTGATTTTAATGTTCTACTTCAAGTAGAATATCAAAATCAAAAAATAGTAGTTCTGCATGTTTTAAGTATTATTGTTGTTTTTTAATGGTTCTATTTATTGTTTACATTTTTTTCAAAGTTTTACAGAAAATCTTACAGAACATTTTACAGTGCTTTAATGCATACATAAAAGGACAGATATAGCCGTAGTCGCAATGTAGTTACATACATCGACTAACTTAAGTAGGTATAGTGGAAGTGGAGTGTATACGCATTTTTTTTTGCGCTACTATAGTTCCGAATAAAGTTGTACAAATAAATAATGACTTAACGAGCAAATAACCTCAGAAGATATTTAATTTTTGATAAAAGTATAATTTAAATAACTTCATTAGTAATAAGTTAGTGTAGTTTCATGGATGTCACTATCTATATCACGGCTGATAAAGCTGTTAATGCAGCTGGATCATAAATTAATCTACTAAAGTTTAAAAATTTTATACCTTAATGTCTTTATGTAGCTCCAGAAACAAATCAGCAAGTAATGAAATTTAAAAAGTCAATTCCAGTTTAATTTAAATTGGAATAGTTGCTGTCGAGTCTACATACATCAACTGAGGGTTTATGTTTGGTTAGGCACTCTAATATTCAAGAGAATAGTTTTTCTAGGTTTAAAACTGAAAGATAAGTTTGTGCCACAAAATTGAACACCCATTCCTTGAAGCAAACTTTCACAAAATGGCTAACCTCTCCCTTACTATTGCACAAAGTAATTTGCGAACAACCACTAACTTACTTAAATCATTAGTAAAAACTATTTCAGCAGCAAAGTTATAAAAAAGGTGCTTTTTTTGTTCAATAAATAAATTAGTTCATACTTTTTGTGATGTTGAATAATACTAATACGTCATAAATTTTTTACATTTTAAATCATTATGTTACTCAGTAACGTAAATAATTTAAAATGTAGCAAATTGCAATACTTTAGAAAATGTATACTTAAGTAAAAGTAAAAGTACCAGTTTAAAAGTGTACTTAGAGACTACAAAAGTTACAAAAAAACTACTCAATTACAGTAATGTGAGTTACTTCGTTACTTTCCACTTCTACTTGTTGTCACTATTGACCTCTCATGGAAACCATTTATCCTATTGCAAAGTTAGCATCTGTTTCTTTTTATACTACCTGGCTTTCTCTTATTCCATTTTCTACCTTTATACCATCTCTTTATCTCTTATTTGTCTTTATAAGGATTACTGCTGTTATATTTTGTTTTAGTCATGTTTTTTGTGATGCTCTTTCTCTCTTAGATTATTTCTCAGCTAATCAATAAATTAAAAAAAACTAGCTGACTAGATTTGTAAAAATACAGGTCTTTGTAAGTCTATTCCACACTGACCTTTTCTATGCTTTTTCTTTATATATGTATCATAGCTGTCCAGACCAGTAAATTAAAAGTCTTCACCAAACTTTTAATTTCTATACCTTTTCCATTCCTATTTCTATTTATTATTATACCTATTTTTCTTTATATATGTATCATAGCTGTCCAGACCAGTAAAATAAAAGTCTTCACCAAACTTTTAATTTCTATACCTTTTCCATTCCTATTTCTATTTATTATTATACCTATATATTATATTTATTATTATATTGTTTCTATTTATATATACCTATTTCTATTCCACAGCAATCGTTTCTATACATATTTCTTATTTACATCAATAGTCAGTAATTAATATACATAAAAAAAAACAATTTTTTTTCAGATCACCCGCAGTTTATTAGGACTAATTACCTGAGCATATTTAATAACATAATCTTAATCATGACATGCACAAAAAGTTTCTCCCGATATTTTGATGTTTTGAGAAATTTTAGGCTTTTTTAAAAATTCTCTCCCTGTCGTTTGTTATAGTATATAATATCTTTATATATGTTATGTATATAATATATATTGAACTTCAAAAATGTTATATTAAAAAAAAAAAAGACAAATAAAAGGAAGAAGAAAAAAATGGTTAAGTAGTAGGATTTAAACCATGGTGATGCATCTTAGAAACTCTGCGAGCTAACCACTTCATCCACTAAGGCATAAAAAACGGATAAAAGTTTTAACACTATTTAGTTTTAAAAAAATTTATAAAATGGCAAATAAGCTTTTTTAAAAATTCTCTCCCTTTTGTTTGTTATAGTATATGATATCTTAATATATGTTATGTATATAATATCTATAGAGCTTCAAAAGTGTTTTATTTTGTATTTTAAAAAATCGAAAAAGATTTTTTTATAAAAAAAAGTAAATAACGCTGCCAGCTAATCACTTTGGCCATTTAGGTGTATAGCACAGCGAATATTTCAAAAGTATTTAATAAACAAAAAACTTTATAAAATGACAAATAAATGCTATAAATCAAAATTGCACTTTACAAGTAAAAGTTACACTTTAAAACTTGATATATGTTTAAATATTACATAGTTTGAAATTTACATAAGTTAGGTACGTGCGTAAAAATTTCAAATCATTTTTATATATAAATCTTAGAAAGAACTTTAAATTAGTATTACAACTGTGAAAATTTCATAAAAAACGAATAATTCAACAAAAAGTTATGCTCATTTAAGTAACAAAATTTCATTATAAGGATTGCTTAAGAAAACTGCAACCAACATGCGAAATTTGCGTCTGGTTACTTTTGTAATTACAACATCTATTGTTAAATTGCACATTATTTTGTTTTGTTTGAATTTTAATTCAACACAACTTTAACAAAAAATAAGTATTGTTTATTTAAATGAAAAAAATTATTTTTTAATGATGAATAAAAAATTTTATAACAAAAAATTATAAATTATTATATAAATTACAAATATTGTGCATATATACACGCTATTTATTATAAACATTATTTTATAAATAGAGGCTTTTACATTAAAAGGCATATTCTACTTGCTGTGTTATTATATAAGTATCTAGCTTTCAATAAACTAAAAAGTGAACTTAAATATAGTCTCTATATTTATACTTATTTTTCACAGTATTCATGACTTAAGGATCAAGTCAGAAAACCCTCTGACTTGAGTAATAGCAATAGTTTTTGGGGAAAACAAGGCTTGTTCTCCATCAACGTGCTATTATTACGCAAGTCACACGACTTTTCTATTCGGAGCCAATAACAAAAGAACTTATATAAAAAGTTTTTAATTATTCTACCATACAATAAGCGGTAACATTTAATTTTAGTATTCAGAAAGATATATAGACATGTATTAGGAAGAGTATTCTTTGTATACCGCTCTAGTTTAAATTGATTAATACTCACACCCCGTCAAAAAAGAAAGGGTTACTTCTTTTAAAATATACTTTGTAAATAAAAAATTAAAACAAAGTGAATTGTATTCCCATTTGCTTAGTAATGTTTTTAACATATTAGTGGCTATAAAAATAACCTAGTTTTGAAGCACATCCAAAGTTAGGAAAAAGTCGATTCTTCGGCAACAGTTAACTCAGTGCAATGGTATCTAAAAAAAAAATTGTCTCTCTGAATAAATACATATTGCCATAGCACAATCATTTTAGATAGAAAAGCCATGTCTTGGAAAATAAATATGTAACTTTTATTACTGCATAATCTAATCTATAAGTATAATCTTACCGCTCTAATGTTTACTTGTTAAAAGTTAGCATTCATGGAAGCATAAGTCTTTCTTTCAGCTTTCATGCTATGAGTTAAAACCTTGCAATGATAGATAAAATGTATTACACTTTTAAAATTAATGAAAAACCCAATAAAATAATGGAAGTCGAAGGTTAAAAACAAATCAAAATAACTTCTGATGTATAACACATTACCCTTAAAACAGAAACACCAATCAAACCAAGTGAATCCTTCAATGTTTGTTACCTGAAATAGAATAGATGTAGTATATGAAAACAATTATGAAAAAAGAAACACCGATTTCAGGGTACTGATTGATACAAATTACTTAGCACTAACATCTCAGCATCCATGCAGGAAAATGTCTAGTATTCTGAATAGAAATAGTATGTCAGGAGGTAAATGGCATAAGTCAAATAGTAAATGAGCTTTGGTTTCGCATAGCACGTTGCAACCAAGTTACCATCTGTAAATGAAATCTATTAATGAAACTAAATAAACTACATTATTATTTAAAATAACATATACCTTATTAAAATCAATTCGCATACTATTTCTTTATGATATGACCATATTACCACTTATGATGTCTGCAGATAGTTGATATTAGCTCATCTCATACTCTACAGCATTATCATCTTCAATCTCATTTGGTTTCCAATTAGCAACTATATATAACACTGTTCCTCTTTTTAACACTAAGAAGTCTGCCAAAGTTTATATCCTAGCCTGATATTACACCTAGCTCACGCATCATTTGCTTCACAGTAGTGCAATGCGGAATGTGACTAAATTGACAGCCAGTGTGTTCACCAATTTTTTGGAGATGTGGCACACTATTTGTAGGAACTTGGCACATAAGCTTGTCATAGATAAGCAACCTAATATCTGCTGAGTAGATTATTTCATTTTTGGTGGTTATTTTTACTTAATGCATTTGCTCCACCTCCTCCTGTAAAACCAGTATTTTATTTTGCAGTGCAAGAATTACAGCATTTTTGTCAGCAAGTTGTTGGTATAATATGGCTTTTTGATAAAAGAACTTGTTTTTGATGAATGTTAGATGTTGTTTCAAACAAAAAATTTTGTTTTGAAGTTTCTTTAACTGTAAATTTAAATATTTTACCTTTCATTTTTTCTAAAGCTGGTGTATATTCTTCGCCTTGCGATTAATAACCTGATTTAAATATTTAATTATGCATGACCTTGCCTAATATCTTAACTCTTTTAAATCCTCTTTATGCTTTCTTTTTGTAAATTTTTTTTTTCTGGGGCTAAACTGATTGGTTCTCAATCTGGATAGTAGTGGTTTCTGAGAAGTGGTCATTAAAGCAGGACCAGATAAAGAAGATGATTGGTGATCACTATTTAACACAGATAAAACAGTGTTGTGTTAATTAGATGATAATGATGAAGAACCCAAAACAGTGTTAATTGAGCTTGCCATTGACTGCAAGAATTGTGTTGTAGCTAATACTGTTATTTTGCATGCAAAAACCTTGTTGCAGATATCAATGAAAAGGTTTGAATTGTTCAAAAAATTGCATGCATATAAACTTAGATTTATTCACTAAATGCACAATCTGATTTTGACATATTTTGAAGTTAAAAAGCTTATTGACTTCTTCAGTTTTTTTAATCGATTCGTTGTTGGTTGTGAATATATACAGTACATGTCCATTCTTACATTCAATGTTTAATTGAGCAGGCACTGCAAAGTTACAAGCTAAATAACTTTTGGCTTCACCATAAAATAATTATCTACTCTTTTGGGGGCCCATGATTTACTAAATAAAATAGCATAATATACATTCACTTAGGTCAGCTACTAATCACAACCACTAACTATATAAAAAAGTTGCTTGAATGCAATTAAGAAAATTAACTACTTGAAATATTTAATAACATACATTAAAACTATGTTATTAATAATTTCTACTTGATAAGTTCATAAAGTAACTTATGTGGTAAAAGCTTCATAAAATATGAAGCTATTACCACATACACTATGTACCAATTAAGTGGACATTTGAATAATATATTTTTAATGTACATACATTAAAAGTATATAATTAATAACCTCCACTTAGCTGGTTTATAGGCCTTTTCTACTAGATGTATAGGTATATACATATTATTATTAAACTACTACTGCAACTACTACTAAACCAAGTTCAGCATTAATTTATAGACAAATATGCATAATATCTAAACATCTAACAATAGTTTTGGTTTAAAAATATCAGACATTTAAAAGAATATTGTATATTTATTACTTATTCTCTATTACAGTTATTTTAATATTTACTAATATTAAAAAAAAAAAAATTTAATTTGAGGATTAGATTTTTAGTTTTAAACTAAGAGCTTATATTTGAAGGGAACATCTGTGTTTTTTAAGTTTATTTATAATGTATTATTTAGTGTTGATTTCAACCATACATCAACATATAAGGTGAAAGTGGATGACTTTTTTCTCCATTATTTACAAAAAGAACCAATGCTGGTTGAATTTCATCAAGCTTTTGGTATAGAGTACAGAACTATTGCAAAGTCTAGTATTCAATTTAAGGAGTTGCTTGATCGCAGTTATGGCCGGTTACATGGCACCATATCTTGCAGAGGTGAATAGTTTTATTTACTTTAATCCTTTACATTCTAATTATTGAAAAATAAAGTTTTCATAAATAATACTCTTACTTAATTTTAATGTTAGCTATACTTATTTAGTCCATGTAGCTTAATCTGTAAGCAAAGGTCTTTTTACAATTTAAACTGTAAGATATACTGTGTAAGATTAAACTTTAATTTAAGTAATCTTGATAATCTCTCTTTTTTATCTTCTTGTTTACTTCTTTTTTATTTATCTTTATTTATTTAGATGTTGAAAGAAATAAAGAGATAGCTATTGTAGAGTTTTGGATACGACTTCGAGTTCCGATGGAGCAAGCACTGCGTCTTTATAAGGTATTTTTTGATGTTTTTGAAAAAAATATAATAATGTTGAAAGAATGTAAAAAAATGTATATGATGTAATAAAGACTTACGAAAGATTTTAAACCTTAAGATTGCTTGATTATTTTTATATTAAAAAAATCGTTTAAGAATTATATTATAAGAATTGTTATTAAATATATTTCTTATAAATATTGTTAGTAAATATTTACAGTTGTAAATAATAAATAGTAAATTGGTACCACCTATTAAAAAATATTTTAGGAGCGTACAAAAGCGCTAGGATATATTACTTCAAAAGAACTTAATCAACTTGAGAACCCAACCAATCAGTCTCTACGTGATTCATCAATCAATGAACTGCTTATTACTATTAAGCAATGTCAACAGCTAATACCTAAAAATAAAGGTAAGACATTATGTCAACAGCTAATACCTAAAAATAAAGGTAAGACATTATGTCAACAGCTAATACCTAAAAATAAAGGTAAGACATTATGTCAACAGCTAATACCTAAAAATAAAGGTAAGACATTATGTCAACAGCTAATACCTAAAAATAAAGGTAAGACATTATGTCAACAGCTAATACCTAAAAATAAAGGTAAGACATTATGTCAACAGCTAATACCTAAAAATAAAGGTAAGACATTATGTCAACAGCTAATACCTAAAAATAAAGGTAAGACATTATGTCAACAGCTAATACCTAAAAATAAAGGTAAGACATTATGTCAACAGCTAATACCTAAAAATAAAGGTAAGACATTATGTCAACAGCTAATACCTAAAAATAAAGGTAAGACATTATGTCAACAGCTAATACCTAAAAATAAAGGTAAGACATTATGTCAACAGCTAATACCTAAAAATAAAGGTAAGACATTATGTCAACAAATTACTTCCCATCGTTATCATGAACAAATGAATAGAAAAAAATTAACTAAAGAGGATTTGGTGGTTTTACAGACTTTTCAGACTTGAAAACATATAATTAAGGTTTATAACATTTAAAATTTTTATGTTAAGTATTGAAAATTAAACTAATAGCAATTTCAAAAAACTGTAAACTCTAAATTTTCTTTTTCTTATTCAGAAATCCTGACTGACTGACAGACACCAAACAATTGGTAAAATTTCCACTTTTATTAGAAAAATACTAATAGCTTGTACTACTTCAAATATTATCCCCAGTTCCTCAAAACTTCAATTTTGAAATTTATTTTTGCTACTGGTCTTTGTATGATCAGATCATGGCACAGTCAGTTAAAACTGTACACATAAAAAATCACTTAATTGCAATAATAACATGTGCTCAGTATTTGCCAGAAAATTAATTCATTAACTCCATTTTATGAATAATCATAACTGTTTTGCTATGATAATGTATGCATTTATCATGAAACTTACTAAAATATTTTATCAAAAAGATTAGAATTTTCATCAATATAAAACAAACTTTCACCATAGTTTCACCAAAAATCTTGAATTCTCAAATGCAAATTCCACTACCAACATTAGATTGCAAATTTGGTTGATGTACTTAATTGTGGTTATAACCACAATTAAGTTAGCCTCTTAAGTCTCTCAACTCTATAATCTCTAAATATTTTTAAAAGAGTTTTATGGAGTATAGAGAAAATGCATTAAAATTTATTAATTGACATTGTTAAAAGTTATCATTGGAGATCAATGAGGAAAAGTAGTATATGAATGTTTATGCTAATGGCAAATTTTTTTGAACATAAATAAAGAAATGTCTAAAAAGATGTTTAAAAGTTTTTTTTAAAGGTTGAAAATTTGAAAAACTTATTTTTTGAAAAATATATTAAAAAGAATTCATACACATGCCCACACACGCGCGCACGCACGTGCACACACACAAGAAAAAAATTAAATTATAAAATGTTGTTTTTAGATGTTCAACCGTCATCTTATTGTGTTTACAAATTTTTTGATTTTGCTGATCATGATACAGATATTGTGAGCCATTCTAATTCGCCTCAATTCCATGATAGTCGCATATTCCCTGTTCCAATGACTGAGGAACTTGATAACTATTTAAAGAATTCCGTAAGATTTTTTTTTTTTAAGTTTTAATCATTAACTTGCATTTTTATTTAAAATAATAATATAAATGTTTATCTGTGAAATATGAAAATCCTTGTTTAGTTTATAAATTAAAAACTCATTTCACATCCTCTTTCCTAATTCAAAAAAAGCATTTGCCCCAAGTCCCTTAAAAATGTTTGAACTTCATTTATTATTTTAAACTTCAAAAGTTTATATTTTTTAGTTGTAAAATGAATTTTTTATCCAAATTAAGCATTAAGTATAGACATTAAATATCCTATGAAAGTTGGTTTTTCTCCTTGTAAAAATTACGGTTTTTTTACATAGTTAAAAGATACACTTATGTATAATGGCTAATGATTTAAACATAGATGAATAGCTTATTGTCAGTCCAGTATACAAGGCTGCATATTTTGTTTGAAAAGTGTCTGCATTTCTAATGTTTCTGGGTCTAGCTTAACCCTGCTGTTAACAATTGTCACCTCTCCCCTCCCTCCCCCCTTCCTCTAAACACACACTTAAAAGACTCTTATTGGCAATACTGGTAGCAGGAGTAACCAACAATGTTCTTGCAATCAATGCTATTTTAGAAGCTTATGTTTAGGCTTATTCTTTTACCAAAATTATTCATCATATAAATTAAAACTCATAAAATTAACAAAGTTGTCAATGTTTATAAACACCATTTCTGATTTGGTATGTTTTTTTTTATTTTTATTTTTTTTATTTTTTTATTTTAATACATCTTCCCAATGCTATGAAGGCATTGGAAAGATGTATTAAAGTCAAGAAGGCTCCTTTAGTTGTGGTTACAATACTCTCTCAACTCTATAACTCCAAAACACAAACCTTGACAAACAAGGCTGCTGCGCGGAGAAATGAGTTGAGCATGGTACTACCAGGGAGGTGGTGGGGATTAAACTCGGAACCTCTTGCTTATGAGGCGAGCAATCTATCACTACACCACTACCGCAATATGTGATGGTATTGTTACATTATAAAATAATGTTCAATGTGCTATTATAGTGTAAAAATGCAAAGTTTGCAGAACTTCAAATCTTGATTTAATTCGATTGTAAGTACTATTCATTTGGTTCAGTTTTAAATCAGCTGTTTTAAAGTTCAAGTATGTTATGGTTATATTTAAGGTTCTAGTTTTATTCCCTTGGTTTGTTTGGTTTGTTACCCATATTTAAGTCATAATTTCCTTATACCTGCAAATCAGAATTTTTAGATTCTAGAGGATATATCAATTATTTAGGAGGAAGCAATGTAGCTTGCTTTTAAGGGGAAATAAAGTTACAATTTAAAAAAAAAAAAATGGTAGCCTCCTTGAGCAAGTTGAAAAAAATATTTTGGTACTAAATTATTGAGATAATAAATTTTTTTTATTATATTTAATTATTTATTTTTCAACTTGACTTTTTTTTTAATTATATTTGATTGTTGTTTTAGATATTGTTATAGTAACCTAATTTTTAAAATCAACACATTTTTTACGATAATTATTTTAGTGGTTTTGATTGTTGTTTTTATAGTCACTTGAAGTGTATGTGTTTGATGATCTTGACACAGATTTAACATCATATATTGGATTGGCTAGTATTCCTCTAATCACTCTTACTCAAGATAAACCTCTCAAAGGAAAATTTGAGTTAATTAGTGTAAGTAATGTGCAATGTAACAACTCAGAATAAAATCAGTAAAAATTATATATCAGTGTAAATTTGTGTAGATAAAAAATTAGTGTATGTAACAATTTATTTTAAAATCAGCTCTCATTTTAAAATCATTACTCATTTTACAATTATTGTATGTAGTAACCTAGTGTAAAATCAGCACAACTTTAGAATTATAAATTGTTTATAAACTTTAGAATTATGTTATTTATTTTATATAATGTTTAAGGGACATTAATATTATGATGTGTATAAGAATTAGAATAACATCTTATTAGCTAACATTTACATTTATTCAATATGGTTGTAATGTTATTGTAATATTTTTGACTATAGTGTAAACCATCTTTCATAGTAGAATCTATTATCAAACTGAGAAAAATGAGTTCTGTTTGATAATGGGTTGTACTATGAAAAAAAAGTTACAAACAGCGTGCATTTTTTGTCATAGCTATAAATAGCTTGCCAAATCATTTGATGTCAAATCATACATTTGATGTCAAATCATACATTTGATGTCAAATCATACATTTGATGTCAAATCATACATTTCTTACCAAACTTGTCCAATTTTGTATATTTATATTTATTGCTTGCATCTCCGCATTTGAACCAGCGTAAAGTTTGTGACCAAACATTTCTTTAAAGTCTAGTTTGACATTGTCAAACATTGTCAGACTTTAGTTTTAATACTTTTTTGCTGCTTTTCAGCACAATTCGGATATTACTTTTTATCAATTTATGTAAACAAGTATAAAAACAAATTGAATGAGCAAACAAGTATCAAAAACAATAGGTAATATATACACTATATTATCTATTGTTGTTATATAATGATATATAAGCAAGTATCAAAACAAATAACAATGTTTTAATCTGATGGAGATCTTCTGTGAATATGAATAAAATGTCAGAATTAAAGAAATTTTATATTAATTCGAATATTACCTTCAATAAGAGTGAGTGTCATAAAAATTTGTTATATAATTATATTTATATTGTATTTTTTATTTGGGTTTGGATTAAAACATATTTAATTATAAGTTTTTTCCTGAAATTTGGGTGGTTGTAGGTGGCCAGAGTTTGGCTGGTCAAGAACCATGAATATTATGTGGCTAAAAACTGTCTACTTTTTTCCTCTCTGCTTTCTTTCACATAACAATAGCTATAATACTTTGCTAAAATGTTTCGCTTTTTACTACGATCATTTTTTTTCATTTTCTAGTGTTAATACTTTAACTTCCTTTGTATTAATAACATTTTTAGCACTATTTTTGTAAGTTTGGCAACTTTTAAGTTTGAGCTAGCAGGTTAATTAAGATGTGGAGATTTAGTTAAAATTAATAGTAAAAATAATAATAGGGAAGCGTTTAAAATGTAAGTGACTAAGAATGTAAGTGACTAAGAATGCAAGTGACTAAGAATGTAAGTGACTAAGAATGTAAGTGACTAAGAATGTTGACAAAATAATATACAAGCAGAAGAAAAGTTCTAAACCTTTTTCAAATATACCAATATTCAAAGTTGGTTGCTTTGGCAGAGCCAGGTAACATTGACTATAAAGAACTTTTTTATAGTGGTTAAAATTAGTTAAGTAACTTTAGGACTTTTTTTAGAAGAATTTCTCAAAGAAATTATTTCCATGATTGAAAATTTAATATCACACTAATACATTTCATTATCTTCATTCTTTTGTAATCTATAAGGAAGAAAATTATTGTTGTATGAACAAGTAAGACAACAAAATATGTTAATTTTTATATATTCAAAAGTTGTCATATTTATCTATTATGTTTATTTTTCAATGAAATGTTTAAATAGATCAAGTTTTACCATTTGGAGACAAGAGACTTTTTTAGGGAAATCTAATTTTTATAGTTTTGAATCAAATTAAACAAATAGTTTAAAAATTCTTTTTTTAAATGGATGAAAGTAAATATTTTTCAACTTTTATTTTTTTAAAGATTGAGGTGAATTGTTTTGGTTACATATTGTTTTGGTTACATATTGTTTTGGTTACATATTGTTTTGGTTACATATTGTTTTGGTTACATATTGTTTTGGTTACATATTACATTGTATTGATTTTGAAGTTTTATTGTCATGACTCTAAAAATAAAGCATTTTTGGAAAAGACTTAGGAAAATAAAATAAATTTTTAAGACTTCAATTTTTCAAATAATCCTAATTTTAGAGCAAATAGGGATATTAAGTTGAAATTTGAGAAAATATTATTCAGGTATATCTTATAAGGTATAAGCTTCTAGAAAACTGAGATAGTGACCCGGCAAATTTTCCCAGTTAATTTGGCTCATTTTATATGAAATGACTCTTATATAATTTATTATAACAAAATAATAATTCTATGTTGTTTTCAAATAGGGAGTTGATGGATCATTAACAGGCATCATTGAAGTTTCACTTTCTTGGCAATACACTTACCTTCCAGCTAGTGCTAAAAAAGCAAGAACTTACCCTCAAGTACGTTTTTTGTTGGAGTGTTTTTTAAATGTGTGTTTAAAAAATTTAATTTGTTTCAATATTGCTTTGCTAATAGTTTAAAATAGTATTTCTAATTTCTTTAAGATAAAATTTTTTTGTGTGGGATTGTTGATCAGAATTTATTTTTACATTTAAAATAAATTATAAGTCCAATTCTACATTTAAATTAAACATTAAAAATAAACTCTAATCCTATGTGATAAGAAAATTTTTTATGATAGAGCTGTGTCAGCTAAATTTCTGACAATGTAAGCAAAAATGCTGTTGGAAATTCCATCCACCAATCACATCCACCAAGTGCTGACTTTGTTTATGGAACCACCATAGAATTGTTTTTTACAGTGTTGTATTTTTGAGTTGATCATTCTGCTAGTGATTTTCAACTTCTTTTTCATAGATGATTTTCGAAAGTTGACTTTTAGAAATTAAAAATTTGCCTTTATTTATTTGTTTATATATTTTATATATTTGTTTTTTGCAATTGATTTGTGATAAAAATATATTAAATTTTAAAAACAACAACAATAGCTTGTTAATTTGTACGTGATCATCTATGTTTTCTTTAAATAAAAATTTTCATGAAACAGATCTATTGTAATAATCTATTACAATAACAATATGATAACTTATTATAATAATTATATAATAATCTATTATATTATATAATCTTTAAATAAAAATTTTTTTTTTGTAAAAGAAATGGTTATGGAGTTTTATATCATTCAAATTAATTGTTTTGAATATTGGGAGTTCTATTTTGTAAGAAGTTATTGATGTGAATTCTAATTTTAGAAGTTTACAAAAGTTTTTGGTCAAAAACTTTTATAAATATCAAAAAGAAAAATTTGAGTATTTTTAAAAGTTTTTATTTTTTGTTATTGTGGAAACTATAAAATGCAAGTAAAAAGCAAACATTTAAGGGTAACACAAACATTTAACAACAAAGCTGTAGAAACAAGTGCTTGTTTTGTGATAGTTTATTTATACTCAAACAGCAATCTGTATTTAAAATAAGCAAAAAAAATATTTTATAATCTTTAACAAATAAGTAAATAAAAATCTCTTCAAGGCTCCCAACTTCTAACTTTATATACTCTATGCTATGTTATATACTCTATGCGTTGAATTTAAAGTATTCAAAATAGTTTAAAGTGTTTATTATAAACAAATAAAATACAAGTGGTTAAAATATATATGATTGCAAGACATTTTCAGAATAAAACAAACTTTGTTAAAATTTAATTATTCAGTACTTTTTAGTTACTTTTATTTCACCTTTTTCCAACACACTAGAATTTCCATCGTCGATGTGTTGACCTTAAAATTTTCTTGGATTATCTGGGATTTTTATAAAAATTATTTATAGGAATTTTCATAAAAACTCATCTATGTTAATATGACTTAAGTAGTATTATTTTAGTCCTATTCGGTTAGTGTTTTTATGTCTGCTTTCATCTATTGTTTACTACCTTTTTATTTATACTATCTTTATTATTATTTATTATAATACTAATATTTATACAAGATAAATTTCAGTATAAAAAATTATAAATGTGATTATAAATAAATTAAAAGCTGTCAACTCTTAATAACTATTAACTAAGAAAATGTTGAAAATTACATCACATAGTTGAAAATTACATCACATAGTTGAAAATTACATCACATAGTTGAAAGTTACATCACATAGTTGAAAATTACATCACATAGTTGAAAATTACATCACATAGTTGAAAATTACATCACATAGTTGAAAATTACATCACATAGTTAAAGTTTTTGAAAAGGTTTTGACCAAATACGATTTCTAGATTTTAATCTTGCACATAGTTGGTCATAGTTACACATCGATTGTGACAGTTCTTTTATATATAACAATAAAACTTTTTGTTTTATTTGTGAGTTGGATTGTCAAAAATTTTGTTTTTCTTGTATTTATATTATTAAATAAATTGTTAAAGTCGAAATACCTACTAATAAAGTCACATTTTAGTTTGTAAATTATTATAGAAGTGTTTCTTTGCCAAATAAATACTGAATACTTTTCTTTCCAAAAAAGATCATCTGCGTACATGATGGTTTGAAATTTATTTAATTGTGTAAATTCATGAGGAAATAACAAAATGAAAAAATGGTGTTAAAGCCTTGAGGAACGGTTGTTGTGGGTAACTGTTGTTATAGGTAACTGTTGTTATAGGTGGTGCTGAAAATAAAGTATTATTAAAGTTCAGACAGTGTTCTGTAAAACAGATAATTACTAAACCGCATATTTTTATTTTCATGATGTTAGTATTTAAAGTATTTAATGTTAGTATTATATGATGTTTGTATTTAAAGTAAAATTGTCTAATTTAGGTTAAATGCATTTTTTAAGTTATAATATAAGCTTTGTAAAAAGTTTTCTTGAATTTTTTTGTGGTTTTATCTAAAAAAAAAAGTGGCAAATTTTGTAGGTTGTTGCATGCAGTTTTGTGTGATGCATATTGTGTGTTGTTTAAGCCTTTTTTTATTTTAAATAATCCATCAATTAAAAATGTCTAAAATTTTCAAGTAATTTTAAAAATACAGATATCAAATATCAAGTACATTGGTGTTGATATTGGTCTGTAATTACTAAGCTGATCAGTTTACCCTTTTTTTTTTTGTGCTTTGTACTTTTTTTTGTTAACTGTCTTGAGTATTTTATTGGTTTCTGGTCTATATATTGTATCTTTAAGAAGTTTTTGACACTTTATTAATTATGCTGGTGTGCAGTTGGGAAGGATAATCTATAAGGTTTGCATAATCTGTATTAATGAGCTTATTTGTTCAGGTTTACTTGAGTTTACATTAGGTAGGTTTATTTATGATAAGGCATGTTTTTTTTGATTTTATAAATATTTCATTAATCAATATATACCAAAAACCAAAACTATGTTTCAAAGGTTTATTGAAAATTAAAGAAACTTTTTGTTTTAGTTAGTTTGTGTATGCAAGTATTGCTGAATAAACTAATTGGTAATAATTTAAAATTAAGAAAGTAAAATCTGCAAAAGATACATTAACAACATAAACTTAACTGATTACTTGTGAAATAAGCAGAGATTGTGCTTAAGTAACAAGTGTGATAAGATGTTGACTTGCTGTATTAGTTGTATTAATTTTGAGAGAGATAAAAAAGAGCAGAATTAACAAAAAAATAGTAAATAAGAAACGATATAAATTGCATAGTAAATAATGGTTTACTGTGCGTGTATATATACAGTATGCAAAAAAAAAAATCGTACACTTAAAAAAAAATCATAATTTTTAAAATTGCATCAAAAAAATGAGTTTTCCATTCAAATATTTAGGTTGTTTTTTTTATATCTTGATAAGTAATGTTTTTTTTTGCATACTGTATATATATATATATATATATATATATATATATATATATATATATATATATATATATATATATATATATATATATATATATATATATATATATATATATATATATATATATATATATATATATGGGCGATTCCATTTTTAACTTATGTTACACACGCAACAACTTTATCAAATATTTGCCTATTTAAACTGTAAATTAAACTTTTAGATATATTGTATTAAATCTGTTAAACGCCACTTAACTTATGTTAAATGGAAAACAAGGTAAAAAAATTGCTTCAACTTTTAGGTCAGATTTCTGCAAATCAGTAAAGCGGTTTGTATTAGAAACTTTCACAAGATGTTAAGAATTCTATGCCAATTTAAAAAATATATAAAATTTTATCAGAGGCGACCGGCTGATGAAAATAAACTTGTTTTTTTGATACTCCATATTTAACTTATGTTACCAAGCGATATTTGTTGTGGATTTTTTATATCTATTATTCAGAGTTAGAGTTACATAACAAAAGAAATTGCAAAAGTATTGAACTCATTCATTAAAAATAATTAATAAAGGAAATTTTAAAAAACTGGTGGCACTCTTCCTGAGTGATTTTTCATAACATTTATGAAAGTTATCAAATGGAAAACAGTTTTTACACAAGACCAAGAGCAATTTTTAAAAATTTTTTTAGTATTACAACTTTATTAATACTTATTTGAGTCGTTTCAATAAGAAAATCTTTGGTTTGTCGAAGTTTTTACTTACACTCCTTATGTTTATGCGTGTTGCCTTATTTTCATTAGATTGAATTTTTAAAATGCTGCAAAGTATTTACATTTAAATCTTTTAAAATATTTTTAATGAAAAAATTGCTATCACAGTTTAGGAGGGAGAGGGGTTCAGGTATATGTGATCATTTGTGACAGAAGGGAACGGGTTAAGAATGGACAAATATAGGGTGACATGCTTTATGGATGACCCATAATTGCATTTACAAACAATTTGTTTTACTAAAACAAAAGTAAAAAAGGTTCTAACTGATTTTTTTTATATTAGGAGAATAGCAAATAAATCTTTTTATAATGTCTAAATACAAATATTTAATTCTTATTTTTATTTATTTATGTGTCAACTAAATAAGAATACATAAACAAATAAAAAAGCAATAATATGAATAATTTTAATTAACATTAAAAAAAAATTATTTTTTTTCTAAATTCTCTTAATATAAAATGTTTCAGTTAGAACCTTGTCAAACGAGCGTGACAAAATAAGAATTACTTAATGATGTAATTCGTTAACAAAAAAGCGCTAGAACTTTAGTAAATGCATGTAGTTTTTACTTACGTTACACAAATTTAAAATAAAAATGTGCCTTAAATTAAGTATTATTATTCAAAACTTTAAATGTAGAAACATTGAATAT
Organism: Hydra vulgaris; assembly: GCF_038396675.1. NCBI lineage: Eukaryota > Metazoa > Cnidaria > Hydrozoa > Anthoathecata > Hydridae > Hydra > Hydra vulgaris. Next base: position 46,196,497 of record NC_088934.1, on the reverse strand, counting down.
TCTTTCGCATATCTTATTTAAAAGTTTTTTAACTAAATTTTAGAAAAAACAAAACTTTATCATGTTATTGTTAACTTACGTTACACGAAAATTGCAGTAGTTCTTTTGTTATTTTTATAAAATATATATTGTATAAAGTATTATGTTTGACCAACAACAATTTGAACATGTTGGCTCCATTTTCACGCTAAATTAATTCCAATTATGCAATAAATTCATGGCTAAAATAACATTTTACAATGATATCTTTTTTATCATGTGACAATGAGAAAAACTGTAACTTTTGGAGGCATAAAAATGACTTAAATAAATTAATTTTAGTATTAAAGGCATATTTTAAATAAACTTTAATGTGTCTACATCAATATTCATTTGCTAAAATTGGACGAAAAAGAGAATAAAATTTGACTGCTTTTTCATTTTCCATCGTGGAATTGCCCATATATATATATATATATATATATATATATATATATATATATATATATATATATATATATATATATATATATATATATATATATATATATATATATATATATATATATATACATATATATATATTATATATAATTTGCACAATAAAGTTTAAAATTTGAAACTTTGTTGAAATAAATCTTTTTTGTGAAGACTTTAAAATATAACTATAATAATTATTATTAAATTTTTATGTTTATTACCAAAGCTGTCAATTAATTAAAATTTTATAAAAAATCAATTAACAGGTAATTAAAAAAATAATAAAATGTTAGTTAAATAAGACAGAAAAAGTGACAGTTAAATTTGGACAAATCCAGGTTTAATAGTGAAAGATGTTATTTTCAGTACTTAAAAAGTAGCTACCCTTGGCTTTAAAACACATTTTTACATGCCTGGGCATCAATTTCATGTATAGTTTGTTTGGAATTGTGTCCCATGTGCATTTAAAAATCTCCTTTGAGTTTGTTTGAGATTTTAATGTTGCACATTTAAGGTCCATCCAAGCCCAAATTTTTTCAACGGGACTTAAATCAGGCATACCGTGGTAATAAAGGTATTTTTTTGGTTTATAAATTTTCTTTGATGCTCTCGGCTGTGTGGCAAGGTGCACCATCTTGTTGGTATCGAAAGTTCGAGATCTTTGATAGAATTTTAATTTAATTTCAAGCATGTTTCCAGGGTTTTTTTTTTATGAAAACTGATTCAATAAGCCTTTCTATATCTTTATGGACCCAGTACCTTTATGGAAAGTATGTCCCCAAATATCTATTGAGTCATTGCCAGCTTGCATACTTTGTACACAAAAGGGAATATCATACTTCTTGCTTTTCAACCTTTTCACATGTACTCTTGGTTTCGATTAAAAATTTGAATATTGCTTTCATCACTGAAAATAATTTGACTCTGAATTTTTAACAGACCAGGTTATCTCTCCAGACACCATTTTCTCCTTGTAATGCGATCTTTGACTTTTAAAAATGATTTTTCATATTGTTGAATTGCGATTGTAAGTTTCGGATTGAATATGTCAGGTATTTCCTGCTGTTTATGATGATGCTATGTTTGTCTTTATCTGAAAGTTTTTTTGATTATTCGTACCTCAGTGTTTCAAACACGTGTTTTTTTTTAATCTCTAATCATTGTGCACACTTATTTTTCTGATAGTTTTTTTTAGCGATTTTACAATTGTTTAATGTACCTAAATTATACTAAGTTATTATTTGCTTTCTTGTTTCAAGCAAAACTCTTTTTGAGCCCATTTCAACCGGTTAAATATTTCATATATTGCAAACATCTAAAATGCAAGATTATTATTAATTACATTTTATTTCTTTTCCCAAAAATTGGCTATATTATAAATAAGAATGATTTTTATTACTAAATGTCATGCTTTTAATAAGTGGAGCAATTAGCAAATTTTTAATCATGTAAGCAATTAGTGGAAAACCATTCATTTAGGTATCGTTTTATTTTTAAATAAAATACGTTTTACTTTTTAGCCCATTGACACAAGAACAGATCGCATAATGGATCTTAGCAGTCAATCTCAAGTTCATAAAAGTATGATGGTGCCAATGGTAACATCAGGAAAGTTGTTTGAACCTCAAATTTCAAAGCCTGATAATGATATGGATTCTGAAGTAAAGCCAACATCTGACCACAAACCATTTTCAGCAAAGTTTGATAAAGAACTTCCATCTAAAGAAAGACATGTTTCTATTAAAAAGCTTTCTGTAGCTGATATAAAAGAAGATGAAATACAATTTACAGCAAACAGTGACGATACAACACTCAATAAGTCACAGTTAAAAACAATGAATATTGACGAACTATCGTCAAAAAGTGTTGTTCAATTAAACAAAAGTGATAAAACATCAAATAAGGTTACTCCAGATTATATTTAGACATTTAAAAAACATTTTAAATTTTATTAAGGTAATATGACATAATTTATGTTTTAGATTGATGAGCATACCGCAAATGCAGAAACTCTCAACATGGCTGATACAATGTTTGAAGAGTCAGGTATGTGTAATTGCTTCTATTGCATTTGCATGTATATAGTTATTGAAAATAAATGTAGTTTGTCATCAAAATATCCTTTCTGTCGACTACACACTAAAAATTAAAGGTAGAAATTTTTAGTTAAGGTAGGATATGTGATATACCCTTAGTAAGGTATAATTTTCTACCTTATAAGGTAGAAAATTATACCTTTAAGTTAGAAAATTGTATGACAAATATTTGTTTTTAATATAATTTTCTACCTTAAAAGGTAGAAAATTATACCTTACTAAGGGTATATCACATATCCTATTCTAAGGTAGAAATTTCTACCTTTTTTTTTTAGTGTGTAAGATATGTTAATAAAAATAAAGCAAATTTCTCTAGTTTTTTTATAGGTTAAGCCATAATTTATTTTGCGGTTTTTTTATTTTTTTTTTTTTGCTGGTTTCAGCCCTCGGAATCAGGGTCGGCATTCGGCAATGCCGACCTAACTGCCAATCTAGAAGAGTTTGAGGTCGGTAAAAAATTGCCGACCTCGCTTCTATGTTTTATGGTTAGACCTTTGTATTAAAAATTTTATTTACCGACCTGATGCCGACCTCTAAAAGAATGAGGTCGGCAAATAATTGCCGACCTCATTTTTCCTAATTTCGAGGGGAAAAAAAAAACTACACCACATGCCCTAATAAGTTGTGAACTCTGAGCTTGGTTATAGTTGATAAATATTTGCATACTTCTTTAGTCAGTAATTTGTATAAATTTACTTTATTTTAAGTAATTTTATATTAAAAAAAGAGTAATATACCCATATTACTTTTTTTTTAATATAAAATTATAAATTAAATCTAAATTTTTTTTTTATAAGCTGTATGATGATAATGATTTAAATGGTTTTGAACATTTTAATTAGGTTCTGATAGTGATGTTGTTATGGTCTCAGCTCGTTTAGTGAAATCCATTATTGAAAATCAGATCTCAGATGAAACAGAAGACACAGAAGATGATGCTGTAGTTGCTTCTTCTTTAATAAATGATAGAAAAAAAAGTTTGACTCCAGTAAAAATGTTATTTTGCAATTATGTTTTTATTTTTATTCACTTATTTACATTAAAAGTATTACTTCTATTTAATTAATTTATTTACTTTTAAATTGGTTATTTTTCTCCAAAGGTATCGCCTACCATTGTTGTTGAAATATTAAGTTTAACACTATTTGAAGATGCTGCACTATTAAATATGGAAAATATTCAGCAGTTGTTTATTTCATACAAGTTCCTTGATTATGATCCAGAGGAGTTGGAAACACCAATGTCTCTACCAAAACCCAAAGCCAATAGACCAATATCGTTTAACTTTAGAAAAGGTGACAAAAACCTAAGTTATTCTCATAAATTTAAGTTTTTTGCCTTTATTGTATTAAAATTTTTGTTTTTATTTATTTATTTTGTTTTTATTTTTTATGGCCAGTGGAGTGAAATTAAAAAAAAAGTATTTACCCAAAAAAAAAATAATGATAATATATTCAACATATAGTTATAAGTGCATTTTTTCCATGAGTGCATCACCAAATGATTGCAGATAATCAGTGCATAAAATTTCAAGTAGTGAATTGTTGTATAAATTTTATTCTTCTAATTTTATTCTGCCCCTTCAACATTATAAACATCTGTATAACTACCTTAACTGAAATAGCTTACAACTTTCATTAACTCTTATTAATTATTAACTTACCTTAACTGTGACCTATTCATTGTTGTAACTTTTACATCAAAATCAATTAACCATTTATTGTATGCATTTCATCATCTTGCTAAAACACAGACCACATAAAATCAAACTATTCGAGACCATGATTATTTATGACTCTTATATCCATTTATTTAACCAAAAATTGAAAATTACAAAATTTTTTAATTTTATAAAATTAGGTTAGGTGTCACTCTTATAGTTAAAAACTAGTCATCGGAGTGACACCAAAATAAAATAGAAAAACAAACAAAAAATTCAACAGCAATATTAATAAATAAAAGCAAGCGTAAATTAAATTGATTTAAAAAAAAATGATTAAGCTTTAATGAATTAAATAAAAAGACAAAAAAAAATATGAAAACACTCAATAATAACAATAAAAATTATTAGCAACAACAGCACAAATAATATCAAATTTTACGCAAACGAAAAGGCACAAAAGGACAAAAGCTACAAAACGGAAACAAAAATTGCATAACAAAAAGGCAAACACAAAAACTTCTTCAAAATAAAATAAATTATATTTGTTATTTTTGGCGTAAACGCGTAGAAAATTTGTAGTGAATAATTTTTTTTTAATTAGTTCTTTTATTCTTTTTTCAAGCATTTTTCGAACTTCTTTTCTTTTAACTTGTTACTTCGCATTTAATTGATTGTTTTTGTTTTATTTTATTAAATCTATTTGTTCGTTTTACTTTTTTATTCATTTTGTTGTTTTATTTTTTCTTTAATCTTTTAGTTCGTTTATATCTTTTAATATTTTTGTTATTTTACTTTATTTTTAACTTACCTTTTTTTTCCTTTAAAGTAATTTCTTTTGTTTTTTCTTTTTTCTTTTTCACCGTTAAATAAGCGCTTCCGCCATTTGCGTTAAATAAGCGCTTCCGCCATTTGCGATGTCATTGCAAAGTGTAGTATTACTTTTACCATCAAACCTTTTTATTCTTTACAATGATAATCATCATGAAATATGTTACAATGATAATCATCATGATGATTGTTATTGTATGATCTATATTTGATAATTATTTTTACATTTACATAATGATTATTAATATATTTACACAATTATTTTTTACATTTACTTACAGTGGTTGTTAATATATTTACACGATGATTATTTTTACATTTACATGATTGTTAATATATTTACACTTTTACATATTTTAAAGACCAGAAATCATCTCAAATACTTCTACATCTAATACTTTTTTAATACTTAACACTACAATATAAACTATTCCAAATTTGATGTTTATAATACTATAAATTACAAAAATATGAAAAGGAAATTGTATTAATATTTTAAAATTAATTTAGTGTTTCGTTTTGATGAAAATTCAAAATCTGTTCAACATTTAATCCATCTTCTAATGCCAGAGCATCCTAATGAAGGAAGGTAATAAACTTTATTAATTTTACAAATTTTTATAATTTTAAAGAAAATACGGTTATATAGTAACAGGTTTAGCATAAATTCCATATGCTCTAAAAAAATAAAGTATTTCAAGTTTCATCTATATCATTTATTATATGGTAGTTTAGGACTTAAGATAAATCCTTTTTGAGATTCTTTTAAAGGGGAGGGGAACGATTTAAATTTTGGTTTCCATGGTAGCTTAGAATTTCGTTGTTTTTTTGTTGTTTTTTTAATTCGAAAATTAGCAAGTTGCGGCCCAATTTACGTTACCACCCAGCTCTGCTTTTTAGCACAACTATCCTAAAATTTCAATTTTATTTACGAGTATTAGAAGTTTTATTTTAATCTTGTAGATTAAAATTTTAAGTTAAAGTTTTTTTTTAAGGCTGTTTTTTACCGTGGTTAGTGATCCTGCTGGTGATAGTGATGGAGATTGTGAAGATGTTGGTATAGCTTATGTGGATCTCGTAGAAGTAAGTTTACTTTTTTTTTTTAAATAGAAAATTGATTTTCAATTACTTCAATTTGGTATATATATATATTTTTGACGTATATGTATATATATTAAATCTATTATATTAATTTGTGTTAATTGTTATTGCTTTTCAGATCCTACGAAATGGAAAAGATATCATAGAAGAAGACATAGATATTTATGATTTGATCGGAGATAAAAGTGCCGTCATCGGCTCACTTACTGTGACTGTAGAGGCGTTAAATATGTTGAAAAGTTTATATGAGGATTAGTCAGTTAAATCATTGTAGACTTTTTTGCTGGTTTTTAAAAGTAGTTAAAAATGTAGATATGTAATTATTTATTAGGCTGAAAGTTATTAATATTTATTTAAAAATATGTTTCTAAAAATTGAAAATATGTATCTATTAATTTTAAAAAACATAATATATAAATATATATATATGTATATTAATATAAAATTACTTTTTTATATTTTTTATAGATTTTAATGTATCTACTATTAATATTAAAGTTATTTTTGCATCAGGTCGGTAATTGAACTTTTTTTATTTTTTCTTAAATCAGCCAGTTTTATTCCTTTGGTTTATTCTATATTTGTTTTACAAAAAGATTTTGTGTTACATTTGACCATGTTTGACGATTGACATGTTTGATGATTGACATGTTTGATGATTGACATGTTTGATGATTGACATGTTTGATGATTGACATGTTTATGCTGCCGTATAAATTAAGTTAAGCAAAAGTAGTTGTTTTAATGATTTTTGATTTTACAGTTTGCTTCCTCTGCATTCTAATACATTACAAAATCTCTTACATTTAAGTTTATTAAATAATTGCAAGCAATTTTTTATGCGTAACATAATTTCATTATCGTAACTTCAATTTTTTATACGCAATAATTATTTTATTTTTTTCAGGTTCTGCCTAAGGTGCATGGTTTTTTTCTTTTTTAGATCTTTTTTTGTCCTTAAAGTTCTTCATCATTTTCAAATCTGAAGTAATTGCTTTTTTTTTGTTTATTTTTGCTAATTAGATTATTTATTTACCAATTTTCTCATCGTTTATTTATCAATTTTCAGTTACTCGCAACACTGCTTTGTTTACTTATAGTTTTAAAAGCACTGATTAAACACTTATTCTTTATTCGATTCTTTATTTTTCAACTTTCTAATGCTATATAAATATCAATATACCTTGAAAAGACACAATTTAAAGTTTTTACACCAAAAACTGTTTTGGACATAAAAAGATAACACTCGAAAAAAAAAAATCTAATGCTAAACATTAATTAATTGTTTCAAAGTTTGTTGACTTATGTTGTAAAACATCAAACTTAAATGTTTGGTATAGTTTTCTTAGAGCACGTTTCTTACTGCTAAATAATTAGCAGTAAGAAACTTACATTCGGCAACAGTTCCACGCAAACGTAAAAGTTGTGTAAATAAACAACTTGTTTTATAGGTCGAATGATTAAACATAGATTAAATGAATAAACAGATCCTGCAAACCAGAAATCTTACTATTTGTTACTGAAGCTAAACAAGATAAAAACTTCAATTCATAAAATAAATACTGTGATACAGCAGGCCATTACTAATTCAATACCTAAATACTGTATTACTGTAAGTATTTATTTTTTTGCAAAATATATTTTGAAAAACTTAAGTTCAAAATAAGTTAAGAAAAACTTATTTCAGATAATAACGTTGCAAAGTTAATGTTTAAATTTTCACGCATAGCTTGTTTAATCTAAAAGTACGATAAAATTCTTATGTTATTTACTAAATAAAATTAGATCTAAAATGAAAACTCAGTTTGGTCAAAATTTAAACTTAAAATAGGTGATCTTTGGAAAAATATGGACATTGTCTCAAATTTGTGTTTCATTGTATTTAGACTATCTGTATCTGAATACAATCTTTGTTTAACGTCAGCATTTTTTGTTGCTGCTGTTGTTATTTTTTCTATGTTATCTGAACAGAGAATAAACTCATGACTTTACATTTATGTTTATAAATATAAAGTTAATTTAAAGAAAATTTGCACACAAAAATACTGCAAGTAATCTAAAGCGGCTTCTTGATTACAAGACCATTGCACAGTGGGCCAAACAGTGGACATTGTTTAAAAATCAATGTTACCAAAATAAATTTAAGTTAGTTGTTATTGAAAGCCAAATAAATTTTCAGTTCATTAGAAAAAAAATTTAATTTAAAAGCATAATTTGATCAGGAAGTATACAAATTTGAATGATGTAAATTTGTTGCAAAAAATATGTAATAGGTATAAATTTTTTTTTTTTTTTTTTTTTTTTTTTTTAGGTGCCCCAAGAAGTCCTAACGGTCTTGTCACAGAGCACCGCGGAAGTGCATTTAACCAGGAAGTTCACGCCTCCTTCCTTACCGTGACGCGAAATATGTCCAAAGCTCGTTTCGAACCTGGATCTCCTGCTTATAAAGCAAGCACTCTAACCACTGCGCCACGGCCGCAGTGGTTAAATGATACATAAAAGTCATTTTTGGCAGTATATAATAAAAAATGTCACTATATAAGCAGTGCTAATGTGATAATTGTATGTAGAAACAATCTTAGACTGCAGTTTATGAAAATGTGAATGTTAACATCATAGATTATAGCACAAAAATATTTTTAAATGTTATACCTAATGAAACAACTAAAATTTAGCAAAATGTTAGTGTTTTTTTAACTAATTTTTTATCAGAAAAAATAATTTATCTCAAAAAGTTGGCACTAGTAAACCCATATATTCTAAAACTCCTATAACAAAGAGGAATAAGAGATTTTAACTAAATTGTGCCAACTTAGCACTTTTTTAAAAAAATGTAAAAGAGTGACCGTACCCCTTAAGTTAAACTTTTTGTAAAATATATTAAAAAATGTTATTGTAAATAGTTTTACATTATTTTGTACATATTTTCATAAGAGGAAAATGTGTTCAGTAAAAGTGTATGTCTAGAAATTAAAAAAAGGATTAAGTCCAATTTTGACCAACACCTCCAACCCCCCTCCCCAGCCCTCTTTTCCTTTGAACTTTTTTTTTGACTAAATTTAATCTAGTTAGTACCACCATTATTTAAAAAAAATACTGCAGCATTGAAATCTGTTTTAAAATGAACAAATTGCAAGAGTTAAAATCAAAACTGAAGCTATGCTGGCTTATAATTCAAGGCTGGGAAAGGAAACCTTGCTTGAAGAGTATGTTAAAGAATAACATACTCTTCAATTATTGTGCATATTGTGATCATGTGCACAAGCTCAAAAAATCAGTGTTTGAATATTGAAAGAATTTAAAATGGTTTTGTAATCAATCATGACAATATAACTATGAATGAAATATTTAACCAACTTGAACAGGAAGACGCTTCTTTAGTTAAAAAAAACCCAATTATATCACAAGGGCCGGACAAACCATCAAACCAATTCCAATCTGTGATGTAAAGCCAATGAAAGTAAATTGGTATCTTGTAATAGTGTTCATATTATTCTATATTTTTAATATGTGAACATACTTGATATTTAAAGTTATATTTTGATATTGACATACTTGATATTAAAAGTTATATTAAAAGATACATTTAGAAATTACTGATATTTTTATAGGTTCTTCATGCTTTACTGGGTATATTTGACTATTTCATGAAAACTGTTGCACATTTGAATGCTGGTGTTTTTGATTGGTCTGAGTCCCCTTTCAGTGCTTCAAATAGCTTTCTGAAGCAAGCAGAGTCTTTATTACAAATAGAGATATTAAAAAAACAGGTATAAAATGGGTCTACCTTAATGAAATCGGAAAAAGAGGAACAACAACAACAGGTTTCATAGCTAGAGAACTATTGCACAAAAAATCAAACAGGGATTTAATTCTTGCACAATTACCTGCTTAATATAATGCAACATTTCAAAAGTTCTAATCGGTGCTCTCAGTAATTCTTTGAGTATTTTCCTCAGAAAGAAAAATTTATGTGGATCAATATAACTATATTTGTATATTTCTATTGTAAAGACTTTTATTTATTTCTATTTAACGAGTTCTCACCTGTTACAAAAATAAATTACCTGAATCAGTATAACACCATCGTCACAAACTGATTGGTCATTCTTGGGCGCTAATTTTGAATAATGAAAAAAGTGCTCTGGGAAATCTTTATAATTCAGGGTTAAAAAGTAATAACAAAACACTGGATACTGAACAAAATACTTGATACTGGACTAACATACTAGACTTTCAAGAAAATTTTTCACTTTCAAAAAACTGCTAAATTGTCAATTTAGCATACACCATTAACTGAATGTAGGTATCGTCTAATCAAAATTTTTTTGACAACAGATACTAGATAGTCAAAATCATTTTGCAAACTTTGGTATAAATGAGGACATTCTGATAAATATTCTCATAAACAAAATATCTCTAAAAACATTTTATCTGAAGATGACACATATTTTAAAATCTTAACATATTAAAAAACTACGTATTTTAGTACTTCTTTTGGTAGTTTCTATTATTTAGGCTATTGATGTACCTATGTTATCTTTGTATTACAAAATATACATACATATTTATAAACATTTATACGTATTTTTGCTATAACCTATAAATAAGCAAATTTTATGAAATTTTCAATATTTTGTTGTTTTAAATTATGACCTAAATATCCTGCAGCAAAATTATTTTTTAGTTTTTCCAAAATTTACACATAAAAACCTTTCCAAAAAGTCCTTAATCAACCCCATAACACTTTCTGTTCAAAAGTTATGAACCAATGTCCGTGAAAACAGCTGTTTGGCCCACTGTGCATAGGTCGGGTGAATAAAAATGAGCAATTGCTTTTACTCAGTAGTTGGTCAGCTTTACGTGAATAAAAACTTCGGCAGTTTTCCTCATACTTTTATTCGCGTAAAGTTAAGCGATTTACTCAGTAAATCGCTTAACTTTACGTGAATAAAAGTATGAGGAAAACTGCCAAAGTTTTTAATTAATTAGTCCAATTAATTAATTAGACCAATTAATTATTTGGTCAGCTTTACAAGAATAAAAACTAAAGGAAAATTGTTAAACTCTTTATTCATGTTAAAGCTGACCGATTACTGAGTATAAGCAATTACTTATTTTTATTAACCCATTAATCTTCTGCAAGTTTCCCGCGTTTTTTAAATAATGATAAAACTTTAGCGTCTTGTTTTTTGCTTAATGCAACATTTCTAGATTTAAGTTGTATTACTATATACTTCGTAGCGATTTTATTAAATATATATGACAAATTTGTATTGATCAAAAATAAAAAAATTACATAAAAATAAAAAATGACAATAATAAAATAAGTGTATAGAATAATCTGGGCAAATTCGCCTTTGTATCGGAGAAACCAAGAGTCTTTAAATTTAGTAGAAAAAATAACTCTATCTGATTTAGCATAATGATTACAACTTATTTCAAGATTTTCAAGCTCTGAGAATCTTTTTAAAACTTGAGATAATAGACTTTGAGGTTTGTGAATGAACTTTTTAAATACTTGCAAATAGTTTTCAAATTGGAAAGAAGAGATTTCATCTAAGGAACAGTTAAAAAAGCTAACATCTTCATGTAAATGAGTTGTGTACATTATACACAGAAACAGTAGGACCATAAAATTCTTCTGATTTAACTACAAAGTAATTTAACAAATTTTTTGCATATTGAAGATGATTATTTCGGACAAATCGCATTAGAATCTAGAAAAATTCTCATTGCTAGAGTTAAAGAAAGAAAATGCTGATAACGTTCAGGAGTAAAGGCATCTTTTAAAACTAAAAAGCCAGTATATAAAAAAAATTGCCTAAACTCAATGTCTTTCCACCTCTTTATTTCATATAAACTTCTTGATTGACGAGCAAACTCAGATGGACATATACCACTAAACTTTAACAAATTTTCTGATATATTCAACAATTGAGCAGAACCCAATATATATGGGAAAGGGCCTTTGGTTAGAAAAATAAGTATTTGTTTAACAACACCAAGACATACTAAATATATATAATCCAAGACAAAACCATCAACACAATTAACATTAAAATCTATTAATATGCTACGGCTAATTTAATGTGTATTGGCATAGAAATACTGTTTGAATAACTTGCTAGTAAGAGGCACACAATTTGTAGTATTTAAAATCATTCTAAACAACTTGTACTGTCCTTTAATTTCACATCTTTCATAACTAAAATAACTTGCATGACCGGTAACACATTTCAGATATTGCTTAGCAGGAGCATCACAAATAAATGCACGAATTTCAAGCAACAAATTAACTCCATCTTTATCATAACCACATGCTTTTAAATTCATAAACTCAATTAAAAAATCATATAAAAATCATTTAAATTTGTTGGTTTTTGGCTACCATAGAAAATTGCAACAATAAATGGTGTAAACTTACTTAATTGGCAAAGTATAGGCCAAAATTGAGAGTTTGAAGGTTTATGCAATGGCACACCATCAATGTTTACCAGTAAAGATATGATGTTGTTCTCAACTGGTAATAAAGGATTCTCTCTGAAAGTTTGACTAATATCATTACTTAACCCTAAATAGATATACTCCCCACCACACTTTTTTACTGTCAAAACACAGCATTGAGTCTTTAACAAAGTACGAGAGGATTTAGGCAAAGCTGCATGTCCATTGCATATTAAAAGAGAAAGTAGCTCAGTACTTGCTGTGTGAGTAATTCTATTTTTAATCAACCATTTTTTTAAGTTTAAAATAAAATATGTTTCTTTATTTAGGGTCAACCGCACTATTTCTCTCATCTATTTCTATTTCATTTTCGTCGCTTCTTGAAGAAGAACCAAGTTTACTGAAAGAATCGAGCTGACTGGAAGAATCGAGCTGACTGGAAGAATCAAGTGCGCTAGAAGAGTAGTATTGATTAGAAAAATCAAGTTGACTAGAAGAATTAAGTTCATTGGATAAATCAAAATGAACAGAAGAATCAAGCTGGCTCGAAGACTTTAGTTGATTTAAATGATTACTACAATTCAAAGAACCAAGCTGAGTGGAAGAATCTTCTATGTGGCATGGTTCTTGTTTGCTTATATCATTTTTTTCCAATTCAAACTTTTTTTTAACAAAATCTTCATCTTTGTCACTCTCGTATAGAAATTATCTTAACAAATTTTCCTTTCTTCTCCATTTTTTCATATATTTTTTTCTGCTCATTTTCTTACTTTCCATTTAAAATAGCTTCAATTAAAGTTTCGGACCTGAGCGCAAAATTTAACAAAAGAAAATAATCTGATAATTGTTTTCTTTAAGAGACGACGTTGATGTCGTATCTTTAAGATACGACGCCTGAACAAGGGTCTTTAATGACCTTTTACGAGCGACCTCGCTTTACTTAGCGACGTCTTTACAAGGTTATCCGACGTTATAACCTGGAAATAACCTAATTACAACGTCGTTACGACGTCGTGTGTTTGCTGGGTACAGTTCTTTTTTTGCTAACCCGCTCTGTCTTAGTTGTTTCTGTCACTGGTTCCGAATGTATTTTTTATTTATCAATTTTGAAACATTTCCCAAAATACTTCTTATATTACTTAAATACTAATTATTTGAATCATTTTGGATATTTAAGTATATTACCAAGAGGATTTTTTATAATCAACTGTATTTCCGAAGCCAATTGAATTGCAAAAATCTGATTAAAAATGTAATATATCTGTTATTCCATTATTGTATCTTTTTCCATACTCATAATACTTATTTTCTGTTGAAAAAATATAGCTAAGTTTTGCAAAACTATAATCTGCAAGAACGATACAATCATCCAAGTTTTTTGATGCGTATATACGATCTACTTCTGCGACTATTGAACAGTCAATCTTTCTAAAAGATAATTTATTATTGCTCTAACTTTGTATTTTAAAACTACTGGGAGATTTCTAAAAAAGTTTATTAACTTTGATTATTTGTTTACTAGTTTATGATTTATTTATTTACTAATTCGTTACTTCTTGTGCAATATTTTTTATTTTATTCGGTATCTAAGTTTAGTTTACAAAATCGCAAAATATTTTCTAGTGAAGTAAATCAAAAGCAAATTTTTACACTAGATAAGACTTATTTTTGTTTAAACGCGACATTTATTAAGTTAACCAATCAAAATTTAAATTCCATAAATTTTAACATAAAGTTGCGTAACTTACGTTAACCTACGTAACACGTAACGCGTAAACTTACGTAACACACAAAGATTATGCTGCAAAAAGACATTTAGTTTTTAAGTTTTTTAATATTTTAAAAATGTTAAAAATAGAAGTAGAAGGTCAACCAGGGGCGCCCAAAGCATTTTTTGGTCTTTGAAATTATTATGACCATATAAAGTTTAAACCCCCCTCAATTTTCCCAAGCCCCAATCAATTTTTTGCAAAGCATCCTTATTTGACATAAGTATAAACATATTCATGTTTGGAGTTTGCTCCATGTCTGGAAGTTATCTCAAAGACCAAAAAATGCTTTGGGCGCCCCTGAGGTCAACCACAAAATAATAGTAAAAACTGAAATGTTTTGCAAACTTTTCTAAAAAAATTAATTTAGAATAACTTGTTAAACCAAAAGTATAGAATTTTGGACCCCCTCTTCCTTAAAAAAGTACTACACGGGTTTACTTGAAAGATACAAATCAAACTTACATTGGTTTGAAAATTGCTTATCGAACAGAAAACAATGCGTAAAATATGATAATATAAAAACAACCAAAAAATACTATAACTTGTGGATTTCCATAGGGTTCTATATTAGAACCTTTACTATTCTTACTATAGGGGAGACCGGGGAGACTCCGGACAGTTTTTACTCTAATTGAGACACGTATTTCGGAGATATATAAGGAAGATGATGAGCATCAAACAATAAATACGCAATTTCAACAATGATAGTTTATTTTTCATTTATAAATTATTGCAATTGGTATTCATCTAAATTGCACTTAAATTATATCATGTCCTTAAAACGAGGCCTTTTGTCTTCTGTAGGTACTGGCAATGCACACACTGCATCGGTATAGGCGATGAATGCAAATTCTTCATTAGTTCTTATAAATGTATTGGAAGGGATTTTCTTTTTGTAAAACTCCACTTCATAACCACCTTTTACTTTTTTAACAACTTTTGCTGCATAGTTACGACTAAATTGTTTTCCACATCCATATATCATTACAATTATAAATCTTCCTTCCGGCACATCAAAAGTATCAGCATTGCTGTCATTGAATCCATTGTCATCAAGGTTATATATACTCTCGTTGAACTTTGTAGGTCTATTGATTCATCTGACAACGATTTTCGAAGGATTGCTTTTTTAGATGTTTTTTCCTGTAGAATCTTCTTCTTGGATGTCTTTTTTGTAAGCCTCTTTTCCATTCTTACTTTTTTTGAAGCTGTAAGTGCCTCTTTTTCCCGGGTTAAGTTATTATCAATCTACCCTTACAATTGTGCAAATAGAAATTTACAAAGCTTTAATAATTATCCATAGGGAATTGTTATTTTTGTTTTATTACAGCATCGGAAAAGACTTTAGACAATGTCCGAAATGTACGAAGTCTCCCAAAAGGGGTATATTAAAAAAATCAAGGGAGTCGTTACAAACTCATAGATAGATTACAAATACTTACATTCCCAACGACCACAGGTAACCGTATGTTCTAAAAAAAATTGCACCAACTCTGACAGAGTTCATTACTATGATCTGAATGATTCACTTGGAATTGAAAATTTTATATCAAAGAACCAAAAAATCGTTTTTTCACTCTAAAATCTGTTTTTTAACGGAAAACTGTCACCTAACTATTTTAAAGCTAAGAGCGTATGTCTACCAACATATAGACTATAGACAATATTCTCCTAATGTTAACAGGGTAGAAGATTTCGAAGTGTCGGTTCTCTCCCCGTGTCCGAAGATTCCCCGGTCTCCCCTACATAAATGATTTATCTTTAACATCAAACCTATTAAATTTTGTTTTATTTGCAGATCTTTTTTGAAGTCAATCAAGAAATAAATAAAGTAAAGGAATCACTTATTTGCAACAAACTTTGAATGTTCGAAAAACAAATTTTTTCTCTTTTCCACAAACCAAGCAAAACAAAAGGAATACCTCTTACCCAATCTCCTGATTAATAAAGCTGACATTAAAAGACAAACATTTGTTAATTTTTTAGGAGTGAATTTTGATGAAGTTTTAACATGTACACAACATATAAACTCTTAAAAAAAGATAGACGCTAATTGAGAAGTGTTCCATTTCAATAATGAAGCGTGAAAATAAATTATCAAATCTTTGAACCAAGACAAATATTCCGAGAAACAGAAAAGTGGTCCCATCATCAGTATTGATTTTCTATGTAGTATCTATATTTTAATAATGTTTATTTATATTTCGTTTAAAGTAACTACTTTTAATTTCGTTTAAAGTAATTATAAGAAATAATTATTTAACAAAAAGATAGATTTTTTATATTTTTTTATTTGAAGATGAAAGTATATATATAGAAAGTTTATAAGTATTTTAAAATTGGTGAATATTTGTTTAGAAAATGTAATGTTACGTAAATCAACGCGTAAAATTTTGCAACGCGTAAAAAAATGTTGAAAAAGCTTTGATTTACTCAAGTTCATAATTTGAGGTCTTTAATTTTAGACAACTTTCAAGGTTAAAATCGTCGAGAAAGGATCTTAATTTACTTTTGATGATCAGTGGCGTCACTAAGGACTTGAGAAGGGGAGGAGGGAGGAGATGGGATTGGTAGCGGGGTGGGGGATAGTGAGGGGGAAACCTGCACCGGGAGACACTATCACAGCCTGAAACAGAGAGGTAAAAAATGAAAAAATTGCAAACATGACAGAACTGCTCATGCTTGTGTTGCATCATGCCTAATCAATAGTTTGTTTTTTTTGCGTTTGGCCTATCCAATAGATTTTTCAATATTCTTTATTAATAAATTTGTTTGTTTCACTCAAAAATCTTTCATCTTTTATTCAAGAGCAAATAATTGTAATTTGTATGCCCTAACTTTCTTTTCTGAATGCCATTTTTTTTTTTAGAAATTCGAAACGTGTTAGAAATTCGGCCCTGTTAATGAAAGTCTGGAGGGGTGACACCACCCCCATTGCACTTGGTGACATCAACCCCAGCAACGCCACTGTTGATGATGTTTTGTTGCTAAGTATCTGGTCACAACAATATGTAAATTCAAAAAACTAACAAGAGTCCAAACGGCGTCATCTTAAATGGGTTGTAACTCTCAGGAAGATCATTCCATGTTTTAAATATATTTAGAGCCCTAGATGCCCTAATTTTGAAAAGAACCTTAAAAAAGTGTTTGCGTTGGGGCAAAGTGGGACAGAAAAAAGAAATATTTATGCCCCGCTTCTTCCCTTCGCCATTTGATTATTTCGATTGGTGAAAGCTCTTGAACATTTTTATGTCGGTGATTTTATGATTTTAACATTTTCTATTTAATAATTTGTGCTAAAATGTTGCTTTAAATTTATTTGTCCCACTTCTACTCACACATGTCCCACTTTACCCCAATGGCACGGTTTCTCCAAAAGCAAAAATTTATACACTTAGTTATAACTGGCTGGAAACCTAAGGGGATTGATTCGGTGCCTAAAAGAAGGTTTATTCGTAAAAACTTGTTTGGTTCAGTTTATACATAAAATAAAAAAGATATTGTAATTACCCTAAAAAAAAATTTATGTGTCCAACTTCTTCCCACTCTCCCTTACATTATGAAGACCAAACATCTTCTAATTTCAAACCAATTTACCTTTCGAAACGGTTTAAAATTTATTTTATCGGTATTTACAGTGAATTTGTTAAAATGACAATATAATTTTTTCTTTTCTGAACTCATTAAAATATTTAACAAAGAACCGTTTATTTTTTTGATAGAAGCCAAAAAAAATCTAGACTTCCTGTTTGTTTTTTTAAAAAACAATTATCATTAACTTTCATAATTATTATTTTGAATAAACACAGATTATCGACTTTCTTAAAAAACTGCCATTTATAAAAGTGAATTTTGGATCCATGGCAGTGTTTAAGCTAGTAAGAATTATTTTATTTTCTAACCTAAAAAACATGTTTCACTCTGATTGTATTTTCTGTATATCCGCATTTCTTCACATTCAATAATTCACAGGTTTTACACAAAGTTGGTATACTTATCCATACAATTTTTGTTCACACAAAGTTTGCCCGCACAAGTTCATAAATGTTTAACATGAAAGTTGATAAATTTTCAAAATGTTCAAAAAATTGATTAATGTTCAAAATGTTCAAAATGTTCAAAATGTTCAAAGTCTTTAGTGCTTGCTGGGAAAACTGGCAAAATTAAAACCGTGTTTTAATGAAAAGATGGCAGTCTTATATAAACAACTACGCAGTTTATTTAAATATAATTATATTAAAATTTCAAAACCTATTACATTTTCTTTTTGAAAAAATATCTTACTTTATTAAATCAAGTTTTCATTTGTGTCAATAAAATTAAAATATATAATTTGAACAGACTTAATAACCAGACAAGATTAATAGCCGACACCTAGATTAAACAAATCGTCTTTTATATTGTTAAAAAAAACTTTATATGAAACATAAAATGTAGAAGAAGTACTTTATTAGCTGAACATATTTAATGAAACAAGTAATTTCTATCTACACTGATCATAAAATATATATTGTGAATGTATAAGTTTTACATATGTTGAAAGATCTTTTATTATTATATAATTAAACTGCGAAGTAAATTGTATTGCAGAATTAACAATAAAGTTTTTGTTTATTCCTAAATTAGTTGTAATTTTGTGTGTATCACCAACAGTTATCTAAATAGTTATTGGCCACTTGAGAATTTTTGTATTAAGAAATTTTAATTATGACTCTTTACGATTCCCAAATCGAAAATTTATGTTACGCTCGTGTATTTATAGTATGCGTACATTCGTGAATATTGTAATTGTATTTTTTTAAAAGTAAGAACGGAGTTAAAAATGTCTTCATTCAATCTATATAATTTTTCTGTTAATACATCAAACAAAGTTGCCGCAAGCAAAAGACGCCGCTACAGTGTAGTACAGCGAGACTATCATAACGAGTTAGAGCGTCGTCGTCGTCAACTAATTTCTTCGAAATTTATGCTTCTGCAAAATGCATTACCAGAAAATGCATTTCCAGTTAAAACCAATTTGGAAAAGGTTTCCCGATGCTCAATACTAAATGCTGCCTGTCGTTATATGAGCAGCATGGAGTCGAAAAAACACGCCATTTCAAGGGACATTCATGAACTTAAAAAAGAAAACAATGTTCTTAAGAAGAAAATTGAAAGTCTTGAAAAAAGAAGTGAACTTTCTCAAGACGATGTTTATTTGCTGCTAAATGGAGGCCAAACAAAGCAAACAGACAATACTTAGACAAACTTGAACAAAAAGTTAAATTGTGCAAAATGAATTAAGAGTTTAAATATATTATTCGTTTTACTTTACTATTCAGTTGTCTATCGTCGTAAAATATCGCACTATTTTTGCACATAAGGTAAGATGGCCATAGTCTTGATTTTTGCGTTTAAAAATGCTATATATATATATATATATATATATATATATATATACATATATATATATATATATATATATACATATATATATATATATATATATATATATATATATATATATATATATATATATATATATATACATACATACATATATATATATATATATATATATATATATATATATATATATATATATATATATATATATATATATATATATACATGTATATGTATGTATGTATGTATGCATGTATATATGTATGTATAAAAACTATACAATATTAATATAAATCATAAAATACTAATATTAGTCATATAGTACTAACATAAATAATATACTACTAATATGAATTATATATTTCTAAAATTATCTAAATGATTTTAAATGTTGGATGCAATTAATTTTTTGAACAATTTAAATTTAAAACAATTTGAAACGCATATTTGTGTGTTAGAGCAAAAATAATTAAAATGTACTTAACTGAGCAGTAACTGAAAAAATAATACATGATCTCAAGTAAAAAAAAATTTTTCTAAAAAGTATCCGATAACTTCTTTAATAGGGTAAAGAGCATGCTTAGCATTAAATATCACTCTACTTATTAAATTTTAAAATTTGCTGCAATCTAACTTATATAACGGCTGATTTTCAGTCATTAATGTATTCAAAATGGCTGTTTGAATACATTAATGTATTTGCTTTTTTTTTTTCTCTCTCTTTTTTATTTTTATTTTTATTTTACATTTGAATTGTGGTTAAGAAAAAAAACTTATTTTTTGATTGTGCAGTAGTTTTTTCATTTCTCATCTTATATTTCTTTTTTCTTTCTCTAAGTTTTTTACTAAACTGCGTTTAGAGCTTTGTTTCGCTCAGCATTATTTTCCTACCATTTTTCAGTGTTTTCTTGATTTGTGCTCCAATACAAGATAAAAAAACAAAATTAGTTTTATTTATACTTTTTTGAGTAAAACTTTCACTTTTTACATCAAAATTTAAAACTTGCAAGTAGAAATTAAGAATTTAAAATACTGAAAAATAAAGCCTATATGTTTTGGGGGTCTTGATAGTTATTCAAAATAATTAAAAAACAACAACTATAAACATAACATTTGTATAGAAAATCGTTTTTGAAAATGTTTAGGGTATAAGACAAAAAAAAATTTAAAAATTTAACATAAATAGACTGTCTGTCCATATCAAAACCCTCAGTCGATGTTGAGCACTCCAATCTATATTTAAGTCAAACTCGATAGTGGTGTAGTGGTAGATCGCTCATTTCTCAAGCAAGAAGTTCCGAGTTCTTGATAGTACCACGCTCAACTTCCTTGTTTGAGGTTAGGAGACTATATATGAATATGGTCAACGTATTTAAGCAGTGGCGGCGTTAGGGTAGGGCCTGGTTGGGCGATGACCCAGGGCGCCGAATATAAAGGGGCGAAACTAATTGGTTATTTTACCCTTTGCCTTTTTTTTGAATGGGATTAAATTGAGCTAGGGGCGCCGTAGAAATCTCGCCCAGGGCGCTGGTAGTGCTAAAACCGGCATTGTATTTAAGCAATGATTTGAGGTTAAAAGCAAGAATAATTGTTAATTACAATTTATTTACTATGAACGTTTTTTCCGCGTGAACAACCATAGACCTGGATTGGACCTGAGTTTTCCATTACGTGAATCTTATTGTTTCAATAAATATTACATTAAAATGAGCAAATTTCTATGACTTGTTTTGTTTTAGAGATATACTTAGTTTTGTTATGTTTTATGATACATTGTTATTTAATTGTTCTAAAAGACTTCTTTCAACTGAATTGACGGTTACAGATTTACACCATCAAAAGACACCTGAACCTTATTGTTGTCAATATTTCAAGTTTCTGCTTTTTTTGTCAAAAAGTCAAAGAACTTGTTTATTCGTGTCGGAATTTTATTTAAATTGTTTGTATTGTATTAAATAAGAGTTCTTATATTCCTTAGTTTTGTG
The DNA here is from genome assembly GCF_038396675.1 of Hydra vulgaris. Taxonomy (NCBI): domain Eukaryota; kingdom Metazoa; phylum Cnidaria; class Hydrozoa; order Anthoathecata; family Hydridae; genus Hydra; species Hydra vulgaris. Next base: position 46,174,761 of record NC_088934.1, on the reverse strand, counting down.
TACCGATTGTAGAAATATTAATTCTCGTAAAATACAATTTTTCAGAATTGTTCAAAATTAGCAAAAACAGACCGGCGCAATTTAAATGAAAAAATACAATTTTATGATGGAGCCTAAAGTTTCATGCCTTTCAGCAGTAATCAGCTATATTATTTAAAAATATAAAATAGAAACCGTTATAAAAGTCTTATACAAGTTTAGCGTTGCAACGGCATCTGACGTCAAATAAACGCGAGCCGATATTTGCTAATCGCCAGAATCAAAGTGAGACAGTAAAAGCTTTTTCCATGTCTACATGCAAAAACAATTAATTTTTTTTGTTCAGTTGTGATCCACTATCAAAAGTCATAATAAAATACTTTTCATAAATACAAAGGTTACAGTTTTTTGTAGATGGTTGTTAATTCACCTCCCCACTGCTGAAAAGGTTAACACAGTTGAAGAGGCAACTTTAGTTGTGTGTTTACAATCTCTCTCAACTTTATAATACAGAAACACAAACCTTGACGAAAAAATATTACTCAACATTACTTCTTCCTCCCATTCCAAAAATTTCTATTATATTCAATAACGAAAGTGAACTTTCAACGCCTAATTAATAAAAAATATTGTGCAGAAATTACAAGGTTAGAATTATGTTTCTTAATACAGCAAGTTGAATTCATTTGTTTAAATTATCGCTGTTAAGTAATATTTATTACACTTATTTAATTTTAAGAATGCTTGCTTAATAACGAAAGAGTAAATTGAAAAGATAAACTTCGTAAAAAAAAAAAATATATTTATTCTTCTTGAGCAGGGTTGGCAAAAACCCGGTTTTTTTTTAAAATAAAAAATCGACACAGTGGGTTTTTTGGGTCTTATTGGGTTAATTTGGGTTTTTTTGGGTTTTTTTATTTACTTTATATCTGTTCATTTTTTTTTTATGACATTGAAAATTAGTATAATTTTCTACTTTAATTTTATTTAAAATATACTTTATATAATGTTATTTGATAATTTATAAAAATTTTTTTGAAAAAGATTTTTAAACATAATTAAAATTGTAATAGAAGAAAAAAATTTCACGTTAAATCTATATGTATTGATTTATTTTAAACTTGTTTCTCTGCGCATTGGCCTAGTTCATAAAGGTTTAGGTTTTGGAGTTAAAGAGTTGAGAGAGGGTTGTGACTACAATAAGGTAGCCTCCTCAATTTTATATCCTGGCCTTCTCAGCCTTGGGAGGTGAATAACGTAAAGGATAAAAAAAAATTGCAAACTCTAAAAATATTCGAATAAAAATTGTGATAAGGGAGACCGGGGCTAGTTGGCCGCAGGGGTAAGTTGACGAATTGCGTTTATCTTCAGAGCCTTTCATCAGAAAGTGACAAAATTGACACAGAAACTTCCTAATTGGCCATTTCATTATTCACTATAGTTGTCAGGATTCGCGCATGCGTATGGGAGATTTGGACAAAAACGTAACTTTTGGAACATCGCTTCCTTTTTACTTTACAAAGAAAATAGTTAGTCGTATAAAAAAAAAATTATTGTAAAAGTTCCAGTCTCAATTGGTTTACTATATCCAGTCAGACTTTTTTTCAAAGTTGCCTATTTTCAAGATCTATATTTTTTGAAAAAAAGGCTTTCAGGGTAAGTTGACAAAATTTTCACGGGGTAAGTTGGCTCATAGCATTTTCTATGGAAAAAAATACATATTTTTATAAAATTTGTTTTTTTTTTTTAATTTTTAACAATATTGAAAAAACTTACTCTTACAAAAAAACTAAAAAAAAAATTTTTTTCGCAGATAAAAAGTGGGATACTGTTTTGGGTGTTATACGTACTAATATTTGGTACCAGCTAAAATTAATAATTAATTTTTGGCTTAAATTTTGGTGCAATTTTTTTTTTTAAAGGCCCTGAAAGGCCCCAAGAATTTGATTTGTAAATGAATGCAAATTTTATCAGTTAACTCATACTTTTCAAGACTACACTTTAATATTTTCAAAAAAATGTGCTGTTTGGGCTACAGAGCTCATAAGTAAAAATCAAGCCAACTAGCCCCGGTCTCCCCTAATGTATTTCCAAAAAATGATTCAAATATTAGTAAATCTTTTCTGATATGTTGGTTATAGTATTTAATAATAATAGTTAATAATAATAGCTAATGATTAATTTAGTTAATAATATAATAGTTGTAATGTTAATGCTGATTATAATAGTTTATAAAATTATAAAATATCTTTAAAAAAAACCCAATAAAAACCAGATTGTTGGTTTTTTTAAAGCGGGTCTTATTGGATTTTATTGGGCGGGTTATCTAATGCCAACCCTGTTCTTGTGGCACCTAAAAACAAATATATATATATACATAGAGAGAAAATATATATAGATAGAGAGAGAGAGAAAGAGAAGAAGAAGAAAAAACTAAAATATTGGATAATATTTTCATAACCAAGAGCGATTAACGTAAATGCAAGAACAATCGCTTTCTATTAAAAAAAGGTTTTTAAAATTCATTTAAAATAACAATCGATATTTTTTATGTAGTCTGAATGTAATTTAACTTATAAAATTAAAATTATTTTCATCAGTTTCATACAAAAGCAAGCTAACTCTAGGAGCGATTTTACGAGGGATGCGAATTCCTCCCCCCCCTCCCAAAGTAGATGACTTTCAACTTATAGTCGGTTTCTACGAAATATAGTCGGTTATTCGGGATTTAACATATTCAACTACAGTCAGCAGTTTTTCAGATTCGCCCCTCTTTTATTCCTAGATTCGCCCCTGGGTAACTCTAAGATTTTAATTTTTAATATTGTTCCTAGTATTGAAAATACAAAAAACAAAATTTATAATAAACCTACATTTTATACAAGTAATTCCGTTCCTGAGCTAATTTCCTGTGCCATTCCGTACCTGTGCTAAAATTAGGAGAATTTGAAATCCTTAAAATATTCAGTTTTTTACTTTTAACTAAACAACGGTTTTTTACAGATTGTTTAGTGAAAAAACGATCACACTGCTTTTGCACCGAGGTCTTTCTTTTTTTTTGAAACATGCGTTTATTATTGTTTATTATTAAATGTTGCTTAAGTGTAAATAAAAATACATATAAAGTTGTATTTGAGTATTAAAAGATAAAAAAATATGATCTACAGGTCCAAACCGTGGAAATTTAAGGAAGGGGGGGGGGAGGGGTCTTTTTAAATAAAAGCAAAAATAAAAAAGGCAGTTCAGAATAGCAAATAAAAATCTTGCACAATTTTTATAATGAAACTTGCGTGAAACAAGGAGAAATAGGTAAAAAAAGGGGGTCAACCGCATCTGACGGTACGAACATATAATTTGAAAGTCATCTACTTTGGGAGACTTAAGCATGTTCTTCACAGCCCCTTTCTTGCATTTTATGTAATAAGACAAAAAAATCTGCACACATAATAGTGTTCAGAAAGTTGTTTTACATTTATGCAATAAATCTCAAGCGTCATAATCAGTCAATAAAATTTAACCGATAACAAGCGAAAGAAAATTGAAAATAAGATTTGGCGCTTCAACAAAGTTTAGTAGTAGTCAAGCGTTTTTTCAAAAATTCGTAGATTGCAAGGTGCAAAAATTCTGGTCCACGCAAACCTTTACTTGCCTTTCTGTGAAGACATAAAATTCTATAATTTTGATATAGTTTATATAGAAGATAAATAAAAACAAATTTTAAGTGATTACCAAGACCTTGATTACGATTGAATTTAAAAGAAAATTTTTCGCTACTTTAAAAAGCCGATCGAAAAATTGAAAGTTATTTTGTTTGATGTTTTCAATTTAACGTTAAGCTCCGCTGGGGGTAATATCCAGGCGCTTTTTTGTAACTGGAATCTGATTGGTGATGGTGCTTAAGAAGGAGCATGATAAAGAATGGAATAACTTGGTCCGTACTAAGATGGAGTACCAAAATGAATACAATCGTAAAGATTGAAGGTAAAAATATTTTCGGATTGATCATTTTAGTTATCAGGAAAATCTTTAAAACTAATTTTGTTTGCACAAATATATTTATAAAATCTAATGCTGCTGTTTATTTAATTTAAAAATATCTTTATTATCGAAAGAGAAGCAAGAGATTTGATATCTGTAAATATATCAAATTGTTATATATTGAAATGTATTGTTAATTGATGTAAAGTGTGCATTTTTTTGCTGCAAGTATATTTTTTTGTTTCATTTGGTTATAGGATATAATTCAGTTTAAAAATAAACGTTCCGTAATAAATTTATTTATTTTATTAATAATTTTTTTTTGGTATTTATGTATACTTTATGCTTATGTTTTTTTTTTTTTTTTTTTTTATAGCAATTTGTTTTTAACTTTAATTTCTATTATTATATTTTAAAATATTATATTTCCTAATAAAAACTGGAGTTGTTAAAGTTATATTTTTTGTGTTAGCATCTATGTGCACTTTTGAGGTCATCAAAGTTGCACAAATGTAATTTCCTACTGTTATTTTATTTCATGTTTTTCAAATCTTTTAATTTCACATTAAATTTTTTGAGTAAACTGAGAGTACTCTATAGTCAACAGTAGTTACGCTAAACCTTCATTTCAAGTAACATTTTTTATTGCTTATATCAGTTATAAGCACTAAAAAATAATACTTCTATCCTTTTCTGTACAATTTCTGTACATTACTAAAACTGGTGTTTTAGTAAGGTAATAATACATTATTTAATAATTAAAAGTGATGTACAGAAAAAGGTATTTTATTAATCTAATATGGAATGGGGTTTTGTTTGTGAATTTCTTGAATTTTTTGTTTCTTATTTTATTTTTTTAGACAGGTTTTTTGGTGATAGTGTTTATCAGATTATAAGTTAATAAATTTTCATTTATATTTTTCTGCCATAAAAAATCTTTATAAATATTTTAGGTATTCAATACTACTATATATGGTCATATATTCAATTGGTCCATTTTATTTAAGAGTTAAAAGATGAACATGATTGGTTTGATTTTTTTTGTAATTAATAAAGTTCCTACATATTTACATTAAAGAAGATTTATCAGGTATATATGTTTATTTTTATATCAATAAGTATAGTGGTAGAGCTATGATATAATATAAAATTTAAAATAATTTGAATAATTTTTTATATAATGCTAAATATAAATAATGCAACATAGTAATAAAATATAAAAAAATAGCAGATTTTCAGAATAGATACTAAAAGATTATATTTAAAATATCTTATGCTTTAATATATAAGAAGTATGTTAATGTGTGTTAAGTTCAATAAATAATGATTTATTTATCATTAATCATAATTTATATTTAGAGTTTTTAACATGAATCCCAATAACTACATGAGTTTCTATAATCCAAATGGCGGGAATCAAGATATCGGAAACAATTATCAGAATTCAACAGATTTTGGATTACCTAGTGGTGGCAGCTTTCTAGATATGATAAATAGTCCTTCTCCGCATCTTGTTCCCAATCCACAAAATCCTAATAGATTTAATCCATACTCAAATCAACAATATCCATATCCACAATATGCAATGGAAAATTCTGCTGCTCGATTACAACAGTTTGCTAGACAAATGGTTCCTCGCCCTTCAAATATGTATGTCATGCCTGGTCAAAATTCTTTGTCAGATCCTATTGCTTTTAACATGGAGCATATGGCACAAATGAGAATGAAGCAAATGGATTTCAATTCTCATCCGCGGTATCGTACTCAGCTTCAGTCTTGGCCTCGAATGCCTCATAGTATGCCAATACTTCAGCAACAGGAAACCCATCAAACTTCAATGGATGTTATGCAGCAACACAACTCTTCAATTACTCCAGATTCATTGCAATTATCAAATATGCAGTCTCATAGAAATAATTTTCGGAAAATGCCTGTTTTAGAAGAGGCACCTATAACACATAGAGGATTATCTTCTCAATCATTTAATTTTATTGGACAGAATTTTTCAGATAGTTCTCCAGGTTCAACATTATCTCCATCATATTCTCAAAATAAACCTACAGCAACAAACATCGGTTCTGTCGAGTCTTTAAATCTTCCAAATATAGATTTCAACTCTAGTCAACAGCAACTTCACCAATCAACACAGCAGCAACTTCAACAGCAGGGTGGTTTATCAGGTTTTATGGAAAAATTTTCTGCTGAACATAATATTTCTCCAAATATACCATTATCGCCGAAACTCACTCATTTTGGTCCTTCTTCTGTTACAACTTTTGATCAAGTTCAAACAACTAATGCTAACCAAAAATTAACTTCAAGTATAGTGCAGACTCCTCCTTATGGACCACACACTCCTAATCCAACCATAACTGGGTCTCCAGCAGCTCCTATTAAATATGCTCCAGTGCAAAATTTCCCTATGTCACCATCTTTTTCACTAACATCAAACCAACAAAACAATCAAATGAATTTTCGTAACTATTTTTTGGGCATGCAACAACTTCAACAACAAATCAATCAACTTAAACAAGGTCCTCAAACACAACAAGTTGTAATGCAAATACAAATGTATAGTCAACAATATCAAAATATATTTAGACAATATGAGATAGCAAAGCAGCAATCAGAAAATTCATATAACCAACAGCAAGTGTCACCTATCATGCAAACCTCCAATCAAAAGACACTAAAAAATAATCAACATGAAGTTTCTCACCAACAACAACAACCATTGACCCAATCTTCAGACATTCCGTCACAGAGTTTTTTAGAAGAAATCAGTGATGGATTAGATTTACCAGACTTAGGAGAATATGATAACAAAGATTCTTTTTTAAGTGAAAATTCAAAAACAGAAAGTATGTTCCCAAGTGGGTTTATTGAAACTTCAGAAATTTTTGGTGGAGGTCCCATGTATGCTGAAACTCCTAAAATTGAAAATAAAGAGAATGCAGAACATATAAATAGCATTGCTAGACCTTCAAATTTTAATATGGATGGAAATGAAAAACCAAAGGAAAGTCATCCAATAGAGCCTCAAATATGGCAGAGTCCAAGACCTCAGTCATCACAGATGTTTCAAATGTTTCAACCATTAAGACCTAATGTCAATGTTAGGGAAGGATTTCTTCCATTTCCTTTCCAGCCGTATGGAATGCAGCAACAGCTCCCATTTATGCAAAATATGTCTATTTCTGAGTTAATGTCCAAGTCAGCTATGCCTACAAACTTTTCAATGCCAAATTCAGTTAGAAATATGAACAATTACAATAATTTTGGATCTGCTCCTCTTCAACCTTCTTTTCCTGATGCATCAAAACCAAAAGGTGGAAAAGGAAAGAGGGGAGGAAAAGTGCCAAAAGGACCAAGTAAACCAAAAATTGGGCGGTATGTACTTTTTTTTTCAAAACAAATTCTATTATAGACTATTTTTTTTATTGTTATTACCCATATTAAAGCCATATTTAACTAGTAGTTAAAGCTCTCATACTTGTTAAATAATCATTATTAGCACTTTTCAGGATTGATGAAATTGAAAGCTGTAAAAATCTAAGTTTCAAAAACAAAAAAAAGCAAAACTTACAAAATAGGAAATTAAAATAAATTAAAATAATAAAAAATTAAAATAAATTATTAGTTTAAATCATTTGTGTACTGTTTTTCTTTTTGTTTTTTATGAGTGTAATTTTCAGCAACAAAGTTAGATAAATAATATTTTCAGCGATGAAATTTGCCAAAGCCAAAGCAAAAAAAAAAAGTTACAAGTCAACATTAAAAAAAATGATTTTCCTATATTTTATTTGTTTTTTTTTTTAAAAAGAAGAAAGCAAAAATATAAATTGCAATCTGTTTGTAAAATATATTTGTATAATTTTAATATAACAAGTATATATTGTTTCTAAATGAAAACGTCTTTGTAATGTGTGTGTATACTTTTATATATACCTTTTTGTATTATATATTGATATTTATTTGTTTTAAAGTATGCGCATGTTTAGCTTATTTCGATAAGACTGAAAGGCTTGAATGGTATAAGAAATCTGAATGTGATGAGATGTGTATCATTCGAAAACATACCACAAAAAGATTTTATATATGCAAGTAAGAAAAGATAAATGGTTACAAAGCAAACATATGACCAGCTGGATTTAAAATAAAAATAAAAAAGTTGGACAGTTGCATGAATCAAACCTCGTGTATGAAGTTAACGCCTTATCCAAATAAGCTAATACCTATACTTTGTTACAAATTAATATTATTATATAAAACAATAAGTTATACATACGTATATGCATGCATTACAAAAACAAATTTTTATAGAGGAAATATATTACTTATTACATTAAAATTATGTAAATATATTTTACAAATAGATAGCAATTTATATTTTCACTTTCTTCTTTTTCGAAAAAAGCAAATAAAATATAGGAAAATTATTCATTTTAATGTCAACTTATAACTGTTTTTTTTTGCTTTGGCTTATTTGACAAAATTTGATATACATATATATATCAAATTTCGTCGCTGAAAATAACAACCACTCAACAACACAAAAATAAAAACAGTACACAAATTATTTACATTATCAATTTTTCTTTTTAAGTTCATTTTAATTTCCTATTTTATTAGTTTTGCATTCTTTGTTTTTTTAAACTTTTTTCCACAGCACTTAATATAATAAATCTTGCAAACGGCTAAGCTGTCTAAAGTAAAATACTCATGTGTGGACATACAAAACATAAAACTGCACGCGTTTCCTGGGAAGGCTTGGCTAATGTTAATTAGTTAACAATAAAGTTGTTAACTCTTGCCCAAGAAGATAATCGTTTGTGAAACGCTACTATAAAGGTTACTAATGTTATGTAAAACAAAATTTTCTCTAAATATATATTTTTTTAAGAACCTTATTATAGAAAAAAAAAATTTATTCATTGCAATGATTTTGCCATTTGCCAAATCATTGCAATTAGGGTTAGGACTATTGTAATTGTAATGAAAACAATAACAGTAACAATAATTATTGTTATTGTATTAACTTAATTAAACAATAACAATACTTGTGATTTACAACTATTGTAATTCTGTAATGCAATTACAATAAATATTATATTGCAATTCATCTTTATAAAACAATAACAATATCTGAAAAAAAATGTATTGTAATGACCGACTACAATAACAATAAATATTGTATTGTAATTCGTCTTTGTAATACAATAACAATATATTGTTATTGTAATAAAAGACAAACATTTTTATTTAAGAAGAATTATTATGTTTAACTGTTTGTGTTACTAAAGTTAATTTTCATATATATTTTAAGTTCCTTTGCAGCATTAAAATCAAGAGGAAAAAATAAAAGGGCTGAATAAAATAATTTATGAATGTTATTTTTCATAATAGTAAGGCTATCATAAGACAGGCAATATTTTGCGGCCATTTAGAGCTTAGAAATACATAACAAGATAGGTGATGCGAAATCTAAATATGTAAAAAAATAAAATTTGCAATTTATTGAAAATCCGTATATAAAAAATAGCAAAAATAATACTACGTTCGTCAGAGATGAATATAAATACGTTAAAATACGTTAGCTTTTATACTTTAATGTAAAGTAATACTCTACAATAGTTATTTTAATTGTTTTCATCAAAACAATACAATAGTTATTGTAATTTTATTTCATTAAAACAATACAATACAATAGTTCTCGAATTTTATTGCATTGTTAGAAAATAAACAATACAATACTTATTGTAATTGTTTTTCATCACAGCAATACAATACCAAAATAAATTGTAATGTGTAAATGTTTTTAATAAATTTAAAATTATCAATAGCGCGTTTCCACTTTTTTATTCTATAAATAAAGGAATCAGATGAAACATATTGCTTCTCTTTCTCTTTTTTATAAATATAATAATGGGCGCTGCCCTAAAGACCTAGCATCTCTTGTGCCATCTGCTAAAATTTATTCTCGCGTTACTCATCATTAAGTCTCATCCGTTTACTGTGACTGTTCTTATGTGCTCTAAAAATTCTCTAAAACACCAGTTTTTTGGAATTTGCTTCTTTCATCTTGTTTTTCTAATTCATGTAATTTGCAATATTTTAATTCGTTTGTCAATTGTTATCTTGCTCTATGTACTTCATCATTTCTCTTCCAGTAACTTCCAACTATAATAGTGGTTGCTTGTAGCCTTGTTGGAAGTTAATATGTTGAAAAACTTAGTTTTATGTACATAAGTAACTGTTATAGTAGCATTTCACAAAACGCTTTCTTTTATTATTAAGTATTCAGTTAAAACTTTTTAAATATGTAAAAATTGTTTTATATTAAAAAAAAATCAAAATTAAATTACTTGGATGGTATTGTACTTTCTTTTTTAATTGAATCTGTGCGCGCGAGAATCATTTTAAACTATTAACATTAGCTAATTTGAATGTTAGTTATTTGTGTTTCCATTTAAAAATGAATTGATTTTATTTAAAATGATTGTTTCAAAAGGAATATAAGTTCGTTAATTTTCAAGCATTATTTGTTATTTTTGTATATAAAACTCAGTTATGAAGAACTACAATAAAAATTTTAAGAAAAATATAAAAATCTTGACTGTCCAAAATAAAAATTGACTGTCAATACCGTGTTATCCGGTAAAATTGACTGCTCGCCTTTGATTTCTTTTTTTCCATGCTATATATATATGTGTATATACATATATATATTAATATATATATTAATATATATATATATATATATATATATATATATATATATATATATATATATATATATATATATATATATATATATATGTATATATATATGTATATATATATATATATATATATATATATATATATATATATATATATATATATATATATAATTCAACCCTCGGAATTAGGGTTGGCATTCGACAAAACTGACCTAACAAAAATTGTTGACCTTAATTCTATGCTTTATGGTTAGACCTTTGTATCAAATAATTTTCGCCGACCTCAAAAAGATTGAGGTCGGCAAATTATTGCCAACCTCATATTTCCTAATTTCGAGAGTTGTAATATATATATATATATATATATGATATATTTATATATATTTTTGGAACAGAAAAAAGTGACTATAAGTATAATGAGTTTGTAAGAATGGCAACTGAAGCGAAAATATTTAGAGTTAGTAAACCAATATCTAAGAACTTGAAAACTTTTCTTTATATCTAAGAACTTTCTATATATATATATATATATATATCAGGCCTTGTTAAGAAGAGTTATGCAGCTCACATTTTGCCTGCGAAAAGGCGATTTGCCTACGCGTTCAGCAGTTTTATGCTACGCAAAAACTTTTATCTTTTAGTATATATTATTTTATCTTTTGATGTCGTTAACGTGACGTTTATTCAGAAGAAACAAAGTCATAAGTAAAAGCATTTAACCGCAATTGTAAGCTAATAGATTTTTTGTTAAAGAAACAGTTTGTTTAATAATTTTTTTTGTTATTGTTAAAAATTAGTTTAAAAATATAAAGTGTTTTAAGTTTTATCTTAAGGAATTAAATATATAAATTACTTTTAAATATAAAAATTATTTTTTGTCAGTTTAAAAAATGCACGATTTATTTTGATGTAAATATTTTATTAATAAGATATTTTGTTTATTCTTAATTCAATAACGTAAAGTTTTAATGATGTTCATTTAATTTATGAAAATAAATTATGATCACAAATATGTTATCGGTAACTGATAAATAATAAAAAAAAACTCTTTATTGTTTAAAAACATTAAAAAGAGTTCACAAAATCAATAATAAAAAATTTATTAACAGTTAATAAAATAACCAATAACCAACTATAAAATTATAAGAAAATAATCAAAAATTATTTTATGTTTTATGAAAAAAATATTTTTTTCAAAATAAAATTTAGTTCATATTTGAAAAAAATAATAAAAATGATTTTTCAAATAGGAACTTAGATTTTATTTGTAACTTTTGTTATGGTGAGAAAAAAAAACTATGATTTTTAACGCGTTAATAAAATAACTTTAATTACAATGCGGTACTTGAAAAGACGCTAGTGACGCAATATAACTTCTAACAATACAAAATATATTTGCCAAGTTGAGTTACTTAGAAATGCGTTACGCGTTTTCGTCATGCAGTGAAATCTTGTAACAAGGCCTGATATATATATATATATATATATATATATATATATATATATATATATATATATATATATATATATATATATATATATATAAATATAAATATAAATATAAATATATATATATATAAATATATACATATATAAGTAAAAACACTTATCTAATTTTTGCTTTCTTCAACACTGTGTTTCACAATCAGTAGGTTCATCAGGAAGAATCTTCCTGAGAAGAATCTTCAGGATTCTTGAAGATTCTGAGAAGAATCTTCAAGATTCTTGCTGATGAACCTACTGATGGTAAAATACAGTGTTGAAGAAAGCAAGAATTAGATAAGTGTATTTACTAATTTATTATTGCTCTGTTCTTTAAGAACATTGAGCACTCTGTTTGTAGAATACACTAACATAATTTATATATATATATATATATATATATATATATATATATATATATATATATATATATATATATATATATATATATATATATATTTGTGTTCTATCGTGACCTCAAGCGCGGTGCTTGTTCATCTGAGTTACTTTGTATGCATGTTTATTGTTTATGTTTAGTAACCAGAAACTTCTTGTATGTTTATTTCATAATTAGTTTTATTAACTTAAATGATTAATAATTTCATTAAAAACGCAATTATTGTTGAATGTCTTTTTGTTTACAAAATAAATCATAAAAATTGCTTTAAGAGATTACATTAGAATAAAAAACAGATACACAAAATTACATTTACATAAAAAATGCATACTATTTAAATAAAAAATAAGAATATACTAATAAAATCTATAACATATAATAAACTTTCAAAATTTTAACAATCTAAGAAATTTGTTTAAAGCATTTGTTTTAAACTAATAGTTTTAAAGAAATACGGCTTTGCAGATGTGGCTCTAAGAATGAGCCATAGTAATAAAATAATAGTTTGTTTGATAATATATTCTTTAAACAATTTATGCTAGAAATCTGAAAACTTCACTTATCTCGAAAAATATAATTTTTAAAACATTTCAACAGAATACTCTAGAACTTTATTTCGCTTAGTCAGCTTTTTTTTTTTAACCAATAGAATTCGTAGATTTGGTGGGTTTTTAGTGTTCGCGAATATTCTTTTTATTCTTCTGCACAAAGATGTTTTGAGAACATTCAAGTTTATGTATGTTTCTATGTATGTCCATAAAACAAAATTTTTTTGTTTCACATTAACTTATATGTTCTCAAAATGACTAAAAAATTTTTCGCAACTAAATATTATTTCTGTGGTCAGTACTTAAGAGCGATCGCTCCTGCTTCCCGACCAAGCCTGTATATATATATATATATATATTTATATATATTTATAAATATATATATATATTTATATATATATATTTATATGTATATATATATTTATATATGTAAATTTATATCTATATATTTATATATATATATATATTTATATGTATATATATTTATATATATATATATATTTATATATATATATTTATATATATATATATATATTTATATATTTATATATTTATATATATATATATAAATATATATATATATATATATATTTATATATATATAATAGGCCTTGTTTTAAATAAAAACGGTTTTAATTCATTGAGGGAGTTTAGATACCTTCGTTATTATTTTTTTTTGATTTCATAAAAAAAATTAAAATTATAATATTTTAAATTTTGTAATATTTAAATAGTCCCCAAACTGTGAAAAAGAAGAAGAAAGATAAAAAAGCTGATTTTGAACCAGCTGATTTTGATAATCTTGCTCCTAATGACTTCATCACAGATGATGCAGGGTTTTTGGATCCAGATATGGTTTGTTTTTTTGATTAAAAAAAAAAAAAAAACTGAAAATAATCTTTTATATCATATAAGATATTTATTTATGTAACAGTTTAAACACATTTCAAGTTTAAAGCTAGATTTGTTTTGTTCAGCGTCGATCTCTACGAGAGCGCACAAAAAAAAAGAACTATAAGGATGACTTTGATTACAATCTTTCGGATGAAGAAAATAAAGAAGCCAAAGGCAGTGAAGTTGATAGTAAAGGTAATGCTTTGGAGCCTGTTATTTCAGGTGGTGCAAATCAGTTGTTAGCTTACAGACCAAATCTTGAAGTTGAAGGAGAAATTGCTGTGATAGAAAGAATTTTAGCAATGAGAGTTTCTCAACAAGAGGTTAGTCAAATAAAGTATTCAATACCCATTCTCAAAATTATCTTTTTTCATTTTTGCAATATAATTATTATTATTATTTTTTTAACGTTTTCAATCATTAACTATACAAAAAATAAATAAAAGCTTCAAAAAAATTAAGAAAGCTATCAGCTTAAAGTTTAAGGTAAATATAATTGGAATAAGTTACAGATTTTTTTGTGCAAAATGTTTACCTGATTTTAAAAATGTTACCTGGATAATCATTGGTTTTAATGTAAGAGTTCAATCAGTTATTTTTTTAGCTCGTGCAGTGGTTTTGTGTTAAAATTTATAAAAGTAATTAGAATTTAAAAGTAATTTTAACTAACAGAATTTTATATTCAAATTAAGTTTGAATGTTTTAAAACCATATAAAACAAGTATTCTTGATTAAGAAAATACAATTTTATATTAAAGTTAAAATAAATCAAAGTAGACATTAAAAAAAGTTAAAATAAAAGGCAATATAACTCTTAATTTCTAAAAAAAACAACATTTTTTTCCAAGTATTTAACTAGTTTAAGTTAGCATGTTTTGTTATTCTTAAGTAATATTGCTTCATATTTAAATTATTAAATATTAAAATTTTCTAATTTTAAGACTGTTCAAGATGATGTACATGAAAAAAGTACTGTAATGGTAGAAGAATACTTTGTTAAGTATAAAGCCTAGTAAGTATAAATAAGTTTATTATGTATAGATTTATTTTCTTTCTCTTTATATATATATATATATATATATATATATATATATATATATATATATATATATATATATATATATATATATATATATATATATATATATATATATATATATATATATATATATATATATATATATATATATATATATATATATATATATATATATATATATATATAAATATATATATATATATATATATATATATATATATATATATATATATATATATATATATATATATATATATATATAATTATTATTTTATAAACATCAATTAATACGAGTTTCTCTCGATACTAAATTTATTTTTATTTTTTATTTATTTTTATTAAAGAAATTTTTTCTTTTAATTATTTGATGAAAGTTTAAAACTGTCGGCAAATTTAAATTTAGTATCAGATTATTAGATCTCTCCAGGCTCTTTTACTGTCTCAAAATGTTTTTCACTAAGCTTTCTTCTGGCTTTCATAGAAGCTACATCTTTAAAATAATCATCAATAAATCCAGCGGAGCCTGTAGCTTTTATTATTTGAACACCGTTTAAGTCATCTTAAGTCAATATCAACAGCATCTCGCCCTCCTTTTATTTCATTCCATGCTTCTTCGACCTTGTAAGGATCCCTCATGATAAAGCAATAAAAAAGATTCAAGAACAAATTGGGCCAACTAAAATTATCAATGAGGATCCGACACAAAGTTGCGCAATGAAAATCTAAGTCCAACTAACAAAATTAAATAAAAAAGGTTGGTTCACAAAAGATGAATATCAGCAAATTTATCCCAGTGATCCAATACCACCTTGTATGTATGGTGTAGTAAAAGCACATAAGCCTGAACAATCTTACCCAATGCGAATTGTAGTATCCACAATAGGCACACCAATCTACGGAATCTCAAATTACTTAGTAAAACTAATACAACCAATATTAAATAAAAACCCAACTCGATTAAAAAATTCACAACAATTCGTAGAAAAAGCAAAATCGTGGGACATATTCAGTGACAAAATTCAGGTATCGTTGGGCGTTATAAACTTATACCCATCAATTCCTCTTAAAGAAGCTGCTGAAGTACTCATAAGGTTATTGGAGGTGTGCGATAATTTTAAAAAAGCGACAAAATTAAATATAAAAGAAATAAAAATTCTGATTGAACTATGTTAATACCAACCATACTTTTTATGGAACAATGAAATACACGAACTTGAAAATTCAGGTCCGATAGGTCTTTCATTTATGGTAGTTTTAGCTGAATTTTTTCTTCAACATCTTAAAAAAAGAGCACTTAATACAGCGCTGAAAAACAACCCACTTATTGATTTAAAGTCATTTTATAGATACGTAGATAACAGTCATGCTAGAGTCCCTAATATTGCCCATGCTAATCAACTTAAGACAATACCTAATCAACAGCATCCAAAAATACAATATACTATCGAATTTGAAAATGACAAAAAAGCATTAAATTTTCTAGACATATGCATAATAAATAACAAAAGTGGTAAATATGAATTTAAAATACACAAAAAATGCAATTACTAACATTCAAGTTAAGGCAACATCAAACCATGACCCACAAATTTTAAATGGATTATTCAAGGGTTTCGTACATAGAGCATTTAATGTATGCAGTCAAAAACATAGAAAATAAACTGAAATTCCTTATTCAAGTATTTGTCGAAAATGGCTACAAACAATCTAATCTCATAAAAATCATAAAAGAAATAAAACGAAAGAACAAAAAATCACTAGAGACTACTAAAAACAATGAAAACATCACCAGTACCAGAACCTAGAAGCAATATTAACATCAAGAAATAAATCCAAACTACAAATGAACAGCCACCCAGGAGTCTACTTTATCAAATGTCATTGTAACAAAAAGTATATAGGTGAAACAAAAATGCAAATAAAAACACGCATGCAGCAACACAAAAACAGTACAATAGGAAATAAAACAGAACGATCTGCATTAGCTACACACATGAGACATTGTTCACAACAAATTAACTGGGACAGTTGCAGAACTCTAATAGTTGATGCTTAAAAGTTTGATAGGAAAGTTCGTGAGGCACTCGAAATACAGTACCACCAATGTGCCCCTTAACAAAACGGTATCAATTTAGATGAGGGTCGATATGTGTCAACAAAATTTTGGACACCATTTATGGCGCACTTACATCAGAAAAAGATGAAACCATCCCATTGACATAAAATAAAAATGCTGTTTTAAAAATAAGATACAAAAAAACAAAAACAAAAATCTTTAAAGCTGAATACGCTGGTCACAACAATCCAGCGAAAATTTCTTTAATAAAAATAAATAAAAAATAACAATAAATTTAGTATTGAGAAACTCGTATTAATTGATGTTTATAAAATAATAATTTACATACTCTCATACATGATGTCTACATTCAAGAAATATATATATATATATATATATATATATATATATATATATATATATATATATATATATATATATATATATATATATATATATATATATATATATATATATATATATATATATATATATATAAACACACACACACACACACACACACACACACACACACACACACACACACACAGAGTATTGTGCTAATTGCATCAAACATTTTTTTCTTTTTCTTTTTTGTTTTATACTGTGTTTTCTATAATTTAACTGTGATTAGAAGGATAAATAAATTTAAATAAAGTAAATAAATAAAGATGGACACTACACCAAGAAAAAGATCTAAATATTAACTTTACTTCAATATTCTGATAAATCTCAACGAGCCAAATTATGTTCAGTAAACCAATCTACAGTTAGCCGGGTTAAGAAGCATTACATTGCAACAGGCAGCTTATCATCATTAAGACAAGGAAAATGTGGTTGAAAACGAAAGACTTCAGATAGAGATGACCGATATCTGATGCTGGAGAGTATCAAAAATCCAAAAAAGACAAGTGACCAACTAATGAATGATTTAGCTACGCATGATATCCATGTCTGCTCGAGTACTGTGCGGAGGAAGTTTTTTTTTGTTTTTGTTTTTTTGTTTGTTAATTCACCTCCCCAAGGCCCAGAAGGCCACTACAGACGAGGAGGCTACTACACCGCTACCGCATAATTAATAGCTGTTAAAAGGTTTGCCAGAAAACCTTCTATAAAACCATTACTTACAGATGTCATGAAGAAGAAGCGTCTCTTATGGGCAAAGGAATACAAAAAGTGGACTAAAGAACAATGGAGAAGGGTAAGACAAAATGTGTTTAATTAATTTATAAGGTATTAAATTGAAGAAACTTAATAACAATTAACTTGTTTTTTTATTGATTGCAGGTTTTATTTTCAGATGAATCACATTTTGAAGTGCAAGGCCAACGGTCACAGTTTGTTTGTCGTTCTGATGGTGAGCCTATACGACCCGGAAACATTGAACAATATGCCAAGAATCAAGAAAAGAAGATATTTTATGGTTGTTTCTCTGCTTTTGGACCAGCAAGGCCCTACCCAGTTACTGGAATGATGAACTCTGACACTTACATTGAGGTTCTGCAAACACATTTGATTCTAGAGATGTTAAAAGTGTTTCCAAATGGAAATATTACAGCAGGATTTAGCCACATGTCATACTTCCAAAAAAGTCAAGAAATTCGTGGTAAAAAATAATATTAAAACCATTAAATGGCCTGGCAACTCCCCTGATCTTAATCCAATTGAGAATCTCTGGGCAATTGTAAAAAAAAGACTGCGAAAACATGACTGCACAACTAAAACTAAGCTTACCACCACTATCTTTAAAATTTGGATTGAAGACACAGAAATCCAAAACATTTGTAAAAATTTAGTGGATTCCATGCCAAATCGTGTGCAGAAAGTCATAGCAGCACGAGGAGGACACAAAATATTAGTGCATGAGTTTTTATTTTATTGGAGCAAGAAAACTTGAAATTTCCTGGATTTTTATCGTTTTTAATTTTGATGCAATTAATATTCACAATACTGTATATATATATATATATATATATATATATATATATATATATATATATATATATATATATATATATATATATATATATATATTTTATATATATATATATTATATATATATATATATTATATATATATATTATATATATATATATTTATTTATTTATATATATATTATATATACATTTATATATATATATATATATATATATATATATATATATATATATATATATATATATATATATATATATTATATAGATATTTATATATATATTATATATACATTTATATATATATATATATATATATATATATATATATATATATATATATATATATATATATATATATATATATATATATATATTATATAGATATTTATATATATATTTATATATATATATATACATACATGCATACATACATACATACACACATACATACATACGCATATAAATACATACACACATACATATACACATACATACACACATACATATACACATACATACACACATACATACACGCATACATACATACACACATACATACATACACATACATACACACATTCATATACAAATTCATACAAATTCATACATACATTTTTTTTAAAATAAGAAACACCACGGTGTTTCTTATTCAAAAAAAAAAAATCAAAATTTACCTTTAATAACTTTTCTATAATTACAAGTTTACTTTTTTATGCAGTTCATACTTGCACTGTGAATGGGGAACTGCTGAACAACTTGCGAAAAAAGATAAAAGAGTTCATGCCAAAATTAAGCGATACCAACAAAAGAGAGATAGTACGTTAGCATTTTTAAATGAGGTATTCAATATATTTATTATATGTTTTATTATTTGACATTTAATATGTATGATTTTATTTCATGTGGCGTTTGATTTGAATTAATATTTGGAACTTAACTGGATTTTTTTAATTTAAAACTCAACTGATTTTTATATTTGGATCTCTGGGAATCCTAGGATCTTTTTTTTCTTCTTCTATAATTTAATACAAAATTTTTTAATTATTAAATATTTTATTAATTATTAAATATTTTATTAATTATTAAATATTTTATTAATTATTAAATATTTTATTAATTATTAAATATTTTATTAATTATTAAATATTTTATTAATTATTAAATATTTTATTAATTATTAAATATTTTATTAATTATTAAATATTTTATTAATTATTAAATATTTTATTAATTATTAAATATTTTATTAATTATTAAATATTTTATTAATTATTAAATATTTTATTAATTATTAAATATTTTATTAATTATTAAATATTTTATTAATTATTAAATAATTAATTAATTATTAAGGGGCAAACAGATTCTATCTGTTGACCAGCCTCGCACCCCTTCTTCATCTATTAGGCTGGCGCAGATGTATTTTTAATACATTGTTTCCAATTTAGGATGTTGAATGCTGGATCTTCTTGACTCGATGCATGGGTTTTGCTTGTGTCTCTGTTTGAACCATAAAACTGAGTTTTGTGTCTAAAACTCAGTTTTATGGTTCTGAGGCCGGCTGGTAGTCAGGTTTCTTGAACTCTGTGGTAGCTCACAGAGAGGCTGATTCCATCTAAAGCTGAAAAATATCAGAGTATTAACAGTGCCATGTTGTGCATCAATGGTGTCCCTGTTAATACTTTTGGTGTGCATTGCGGAGGCCACATTTGGAGCCCTTTGTTACGGCTTAGGGTTTATTAGTATTAATGAGGCAATTGCTTGAGCTATTAAACAGTGTTCTGAGTACTATCTATGCTTTGAGTCAAGTTCTTCAATCTAATTTAAAAATGAATAGAGTACCAAAAACTATAAAACACAAAAAACCATCATCTTCACCAAACCTATCATTCATTAATATTTGTGGTCTTATCTCTTGCAAAGTTCACCAGACCTGCTTGCTCTTTGTGAGACTAATTTGAGTTCGGCTGTCTCATCTTGCGACCTCAGTATTGATGGTTATCTTCCTTTAATTCGTAAAGACTCCAATAGTCAGATGCTTGGTCTGGGCATTTACATTCGTAAGAATTCACCCATTTGTTGTGAAACTAGGTTTAAATCCACAGACTATTCTTTCATGTGCTTTCGTTTAGCACCACTTCACTCTATTGCCTTTCTCTTTGTTCTATATCGCTCTCCTTCATCTCAAGACTGCACTCTTTTTGATGTTATTTCTGATCATATTGACCAAGCCCTCTCTCTTTATCCATCAGCTAATATAGTTGTTGTCGGTGACTTTAATGCTCACCACTCTGAATGGCTTGGCTCTAGTGTCAGTGATTCTGTAGGCATTGAAGCCAACAACTTTTGCCTTTCCCAATCCCTAACCCAAATAGTCAACTTTCCAACTCGCTTTCCTGACAACCCAAATCATTTGATCTCTCTAAAACTAATATCTCATTCTTCTTCATCACCTGAATCCCCCTATTATCGAACCTCTTACAACTACACAAAAGCTGACTGGGATTCTTTCCGTGATTTTCTTCGTAACCGCCCTTGGGTAGAAATCTTTTGTCTTCCTGTCGACAAATGTGCTTTATACAATCCACTTTGTGGATTCAGGCTGGCATAAAATCTTTTGTTCCCTCTCGACGATTCCAGGTCAAGCCTCACTCTCCCTCATGGTTTTCCTCACACTGTGCTGCTGCGATTGCCAATCGAAACCGTTACTTCCATATTTATCAGCAAAACAATTCTCCAGAAAACAGACGTCTGTTTATTACTGCTAGAAATAATTGTAAAAAGGTTTTATCTAACGCCAAAACCCGCTATTCTCAGGTCATGAAATCTGGTATCTCATCTCAAAATTTAGGCTCTCGTTACTTCTCGAGATTCTTTAATAATTTCAATTATAAGGGCAAATTTTTAATTCCACCTCTCTTGTATGGTTCAGACTTTGTCACCTCACCTAAAGACAAAGCTGAGTTTTTTGCTAAAAACTTTTCATCAGTATCATCTCTTGATTCCACTAGTTGCGTTCTACCTGATATTGCCAACAAACAGGTTGATCCATTGCTTGACATTCATATCACTCCAGCTTCTGTATCTAAAGTAATTTCCTGCTTAGACTCTTCTACAGCTTGTGGCCCGGACAACATACCTGTTATTGTCTTGCAGAAGTGTTCTCCGGAATTGTCCTCTATACTCTTAAAACTATTCAACAAATGCTTATCAGAGTCTTGTTTTCCAGCCTGCTGGAAAGCGGCATCTGTTATCCCTATCTTTAAAAATTCTGGAGAGCGATTTGATTCGTCTAACTACTGTCCCATAAGTCTTCTTCCTTTCATAAGCAAGGTTTTTGAATCTTTAATTAGCAATTTCTCATCTTGAATCTAATAACTTACTTTCTGACCATCAATATGGATTTCGATCTTCTCGTTCTACAGCTGATTTGCTAACAGTAATAACCGATATTTTTTATATTTTATCGAGCTCGTCACTTTCTTAGTTTGGATTCTATTCTCTATCTCTATAAATCTCAAATCTGGCCTTGTATGGAATACTGTTGCCATATCTAGGGCTGATCTTCTAATGATGCCCTTTCTCTTTTAGACAAGGTGCAAAAACGCATTGTAAACATAGTTAGACCTGCTCTTGCAGCCAACCTTTAACCATTATCACATCGTCGTAATGTTGCTTCTCTATCTTTTTTCTACAAATACTATATAATGGGCACTGCTCTAAAGAGCTAGCGTCTCTTGTGCCATCTGCTAAAATTCTTGTGTTACTCGTCATTCAATTAAGTGTCATCCTTTTCTGTGACTGTTCCTAAGTGCTCCAAAAACGCTTATTTGTCTAGTTTTTTCCCTCGAACATCAGTTTTTTGGAATTCGCTTCCTTCATCTTGCTTTCCTGATTCATATAATTTGCTTTAAGTCGTCCGTCAATCATTATCTTGCATCTTTTCTCTTTCAGTAACTTCCAACTTCAATTAGTGGCTGCTTGCAGCCTTGTTAGAAGCGAAGATGTTTAAAAAAAAATATGTATATATTTTATTAAATATTGAATATTTTATTAATTATTTAATTATTTTGTTTATAATAAAATATTTGGATAACTCAGTTCTTCATATTAGGAAAAATAAGGTTTATTTTCAGATTAAGGTCAGCAATAGTTTGCTGACCTTAATCTGTTTGAGGTTGGCAGAAAAAAAGTAAAACAAAACTTTTTTACTTTCATAGCTTGATGATGAACCTTTCAATCCAGAATATATTGAAATTGATCGTGTCTTAGATATGCAGACAACGCAGGATCCAGTCACTAATGAGGTAATTTTTGCTATATTTGAGATTTGATTAATGAAATTTTAATTCTTAAAAGGTAAACTAATTTATTTATTACTTTCATAATTTTTTTAATGAAATTATATGCAGCTGATAAAGTTTTTTTTTTTATTATTATTTTTTTATTCACAGATAAACCTAAAATTCTTTATTTATGCTCCCTTTCATCTTTTTTTTGATGCAAACACAATGATAAATGATCTAAGATTTTTTGTTTTTACTTTCACATTTTTTTGTTCTTATTTTGGATGAGAGAAAAAATCTTTAATATTTTGTTACATAGTTATATTTAATCAACAAACTTTGTCTTTACATCTCTTAATTCACTCTTTATCTTACAGCAAGAGCTAATAGATTAATTAGGAATACATGTGTTTAAACAGTTGTAATGAATATATTTTGATGAATTTAAAATTGAAAATTAAAGATATTAAAGGAGAATGTCAAGTCCCAAAAGCACTCTGCTTTTTAATCATTAGTTGTACATGGTCTCTGATGTCCAGGAGTTTCAAAAATGTTGAGTGGCTTATGGATCACATGGAGAGAAAATTACAATACATCTATTATTTTTAGCATAAGGTTTAAAATTGGTTCCTGTACTCTAAATAACCTTGTTTCCCTCCCTCCAAAGTAGTCTATAATTCTCCCAGCATTTTCTATAGGTAAATTTGGCCTTTGTTATATATATATATATATATATATATATATATATATATATATATATATATATATATATATATATATATATATATATATATATATATATATATATATATATATATATATATATAACCTTCAATTAAAAATTGGTTTTTGTAATTTGAAAACCGGTTTTGAATGTGTCAAGTTTATTATAAAAACTGGTTTTTAATACTGGTTTTGTAAAGCCGTCAAACCCCAGCAAGTGCTAATAAAATTATATATTGTTATATTATTCACAATATAAAATCTTTATTTAATTTATTTATTTTTAATAGTTCAAAAGTTTTATAAATTTTTATTTAGAAATTCAATCACTATTTAGTGAAATGGAGAGCTCTTCCTTATGAAGAAAGCACTTGGGAGTTGCAGGTAGTAAAAAAATTAATAGCATTATTATTGCTCAAGATCAAAATCTCATACGTGTTAGGTATTTTTAAGTACAAGAAAAACATTTACCTTGCACTGATGTTTCCTATCTGGTTAATTTTTATTTATAGAAATTTCCTGGATTATATTTAAATATTCTAGTCTTTGTTAATATATTGAGTTGAGGAATAATTCATGAGCGTTTTTTTCAAATTTAAAAATGCACGCAGAAATAAAATGCATTGGCAAAATGTTTTATGTTGTTTGAAAGAGAATGTTTTGCTCTACAAGATAGTGTGTTTTGATTTGTTAGTTTTTTTTATTTTTGTGTATTTTCAGATCATTAAAATGGAATGTCAAGTGGACAAAACTGAGCATTTTCGACACCATTTGCTTTTTGCATTTAATCGAGGTGTTAAGGCCGCCGAAGCTGCTCGTGAGATTTGTGCTGTGTATGGAGAATTCTTTTCGCTGCTTCATATTGATGTAAAGGCACCATTTTTCATCGCCAGTGACAATGCGGTAAAGAAAACGCTGTTTGTGACCATGTGTTGAGCGATGTCGAGCGAGCAAACCGGCGGCGATTGTGGAACGTTGATTTTTGTTGTTTTCGCTCAAAGTGTGTGGCACCCAAGCGCCGAGTTTCTGAACCTTGCCCATTGAGTGAAGGTGGTTCACCACAGTTTTTTGATCACAATCCATCTGCTCCGCCAATTCTCTGGTCGTTTGACGTGGATTTTCGTGAAGAAGTTGATTCAATCGCTCTTCGTCGAACTCAATCGGTCGACCGGTGTGTGATCCGCCCTTGAGGTCAAAATTCCCATTTTTGAAGCGCGAAAACCAACGGCAGGCGGTACTTTCAGGCATTGCTCCTTCTCCATACACAGCACAAATCTCACGAGCAGCTTCGGCAGCCTTAACACCTCGATTAAATGCAAAAAGCAAATGGTGTCGAAAATGCTCAGTTTTGTCCACTTGACATTCCATTTTAATGATCTGAAAATACACAAAAAGAAAAAAAACTAACAAATCAAAACACACTATCTTGTAGAGCAAAACATTCTCTTTCAAACAACATAAAACATTTTGCCAATGCATTTTATTTCTGCGTGCATTTTTAAATTTGAAAAAAACGCTCATGAATTATTCCTCAACCCAATAAATCATTTTTAACAAACTAAACTACTTATATAAACAAATGGAAAATCATATATATATATATATATATATATATATATATATATATATATATATATATATATATATATATATATATATATATATATATATACGTAATTGTATATATATATGAATAAAGAAAATATCTTTATATTATCATGTATAATATTGTATACTTGAAAGAGTGCTCAATAGATAAACTAGAGCTATATAATATATATGTTACTGTTACCCGCAGTACCAGGAATTAGCTAAATGCTAATGTTTATAATATAATTTAATATTGCAACTCTGAGTTTCATGTGTTATCACTATCATCAGGCAAGTAGTAAAAGCTTAATTTTGCTAGGATTTATTTAGTGGACGTTACGGTTTATATTTGTATTTTAGATGGTTATGGGACGGAAATTGATTAGTAGTTAGGTTAATAATATTATTAATTTGTTTTTAGTCGGCTAATAATTGTGAAATAGTTTTAAGTTTAATGTTGTTTAAAATATTCTTTATGTGTTTATGTGTATTATTTGTGTATTAAAAAATAATAAAATAAAAATAAGAATTAAAATTGATATAAAAATATACATAATATTATGAAATATATTACAAAAGCTGTGTATAAGAGTAATTTATTAGTTAGCCTAGAGATATATGGAGCAGATTAGTATAGTTATTTTTAACTGTATAATAATAAGCTGTTTGACTAATTGATATTATTACTTTTTATCATTTTATTTATGTAAACTCTTGTTTAATATTATTTTTATTTCATTTACTCAGATCAATAATTTGTCTTTTATTTTTTGTTATTGACTATATACATAGGTATTACTTAAGCCACATTGGCTGCTAAATCACTACAGTCATTTTGTTATGATTGAAACTTGTGATGAGCATTCCATAACCCAAACTAACAATGACTGTTTCAATCAAACTTAATATTTCAGCTTTATAACTATTCTGGCTAAGGCTTATATATATATATATATATATATATATATATAATATATATATATATATATATATATATATATATATATATATATATATATATATATATATATATATGCTTAAATTATAATTTTTTTAGATGAATATTGATGATTCAATAATAAAACAGTTTCATGAATTAAAAAAGCCTCCTTCACCTGAGTTACGGCATGTAAGTTATTTAAACTTAATAAATTATTTTTCTTTATAAAAAACAACTATGTTTAGTAAAGTGTGTTTGAATTAGTTTTCCAGCAAGCTTGTTTTGTACTATTTTAATTTCAAGAAATATAAGCATTTTTATTATGTTTATTAAATAAAAATTTTCAAATTCTAGCTTAGTAAACAAATCATATTTTCTAGAGTACCATTCCAGATAATGATATGTATCTAAATAATTAAAAATACAACAAAAGAATTGCAAAATATTTATGTATGTAATTAAAAAACGCATAATAATTTGCCAGCTCGGAATACAAATTTTGTATTTGGTATTTTTGAAAAAATGTATTGTATGTGCGAATCATCTTTTTTCTATGTACTAGTAAAAAATCAATATGATAAAATTGATAAAAAGCCTGATAGCTCTTTTCATTTTTTAATCAATTTAGTTTATTTATTGTATGTGAACTTTTTGTCAAAAGGCATGTGTAATTTGTTGTAATAAGCGCAACTAATGGGAGCATGGGATTTTTTTTTTGTTATTCGTCTCCTCAAGGCCGAGAAAGCCACTACAGATGAGGAGGCTACTTAATAGTAACTTTAACCCTTTCTCAACTCTATAACTCCGAAACACGAACCTTGACGAGCAAGGCTGCTGCGCGGAGAAACAAGTTGAGCGCGGTACTACCAGAGATGTGGTGGGAATCGAACTTGAAACCTCTCGCTTATGAAGTGAGCGCTTTACCACTACACCACTACCGCATATAATCTCCAAATGCATATAATCTCCAAATGCATATAATCTCCAAATGCATATAATCTCCAAATGGAGCAAGAAAAGTAAGGATATTTGTTTTCCATCATGTAAACTAAAATGTTTTGAAGTATTTCTTATTTCTGGAATTTGCGGTATTGGTAGAGTGCTAGCTTCATAAGCGAGAGGTTCCGAGTTCGATCCCCACCACGTCCCTGGTAGTACGGCGCTCAACTCATTTCCCCGCGCAGCGGCCTTGTTTATCAAGGTTCATGTTTCGGAGTTATAGAGTTGAGAGAGGGTTATAACTACAATTAAGTAGCCTCCTCGTCTGTAGTGGCCTTCTGGGCCTCGAGGAAGTGAATTAACATAAAATAAATAAATAAATAAAAAACTTAACATAAAAAGTTAGTTTATATAAAAATTGTGTGATCAAAAAAATGTGTGATCAAAGAAATGTGTGATCAAAAAAAAAGATAAAAGTTCAGGGAATAAAAGAAATAAGAAATGTGTATATTAGGATATGTCATAAGCAGAGTTGAGTAGCATTTTTTATTGCACACTTTAGAATGAGTCAATGAGCTAATGAATTGCAAGCTATCAGTATAAACTATTACATTTAATCATTCAAGATTGTCCTTATGTAAATCAAATTACCATTATCTATTGAAAGGACTTTTGAAGTAGAATTAAAAATTATACAAAGGTACAAAAAAGACTTTGAAAACTTCAAACTTGCTTCCAGTATGTTATATTTCTAAAAAGTGCTTTTAGCGACAAACTAATCACGAAAAGCAGCTACCTTTTCATATTAAATTTAAACTAACTTTCTCTCAGGTCAAATATATAAAGAGAGATTGATAAAAGATACCTCTCAAAGAGAGAATTTTGGGAAAGTTAAAGTTCCAAAAGAATTTCCTGCATTAAAAAACGATTCAATAAGTTTTTTACCCTCTTATAAAAAAATCAAACCTATCAAATATTTTTTTTTTGGCAATGATAAATTGAATTTTATAATACTCTTTTTGAGTCAAAGTCTGAATGAATAAAGCTTTATCAACAGTTTTTTGAAATACTTTGTGTAATGATATTGTTACGAATATATTGTTTATATTTATTTGTTGTAAAAATGTTACAAGTATAGAAATTGTTTTTATTCTTTATAAGATTTAAATTTTTTGCCCTTTTTACTGATAAATTGAATGCTCAATGAAAAATGTTTGTGTTCATTTTAGGTCATTTTATTCCTCAATTATTGAATAATAAATTGGCTAATATGAATTAAGTATGATGTTCGTAAAGGGATCGAAAATCAACAATTTTTTATCTGTAATTTGAAAAATAATTTATTTTTGAGACGAAGAGTAAATTGTTTTATGAATTAAATTAAAAGAAAGAATAAAGGCTGTAAAGGCCATTGTAATTATAAATCATACTTAGTCCCAATCAGTAAATATATCATATTTACTAGTTATCTAAAATCTATTTAATTGTATCTAATCTATCTAATTAATTACATCAATTGTATTCTGACAGCCAAAATTTGCAATACATTTGTCATATTTGAAAAGCAGCCCTCTTATTTATGAATGGTGGTTTTTAATTTTTGACTATTTAAACAAAAACCTATTTAGATTTTAGTCAACTTTGTTTAACAGTTTTTTAAATTTTAACTTGAAAATAAATTTACACAAAAAGCTATTGTAGCTTAAACTTGTTTAAACTGCAAAAGTTTGTATATAAATACATTGAGAATATGACAATATAAATGTCATTTTCTCAATCTCAATGTAAACAATTTGTATTCCATACTGTCAATTGACGAATGAAATATATGCTTTTGTCGAACAAATTATGTTAACAATGATTAAGTACTATTAAATTGATGTGTTAGTTATTGATTAGGTTAATAAATAAATGAAGTCAAAAATTTTAATTTAGTTTTTTCGAAAATAATTCAAGTTTATAAATAAGTTACAAAAAATATATAAAAACTATTTTTATATCTTTTTTGTAACTAGAACCTGTTAACTTGAGATGATTGTGAAGATAACAAAATCATTTATTGCCCATTTAGCAAAGCATTTATTTTTTTCAGGAAAAAAAAAAATCATTTTAATTTTTTCTAAGATTTTCGTTCAACATTAACTTTGTTCAATATTTTAAACCTTACTAGAATTTATTTTGTGTGTTGAAAAATTTTTTGCTAAATATCTATTCTAAATCTATAAAATTAGTAGGAATTTTAAATAAACATTCATATCTTTAATTTTTATTTGCATGTGTGTATGCATTGGTGCTTTTTATTCAAATATTTCTTCAAAAAATTCAAAAATAAAAGAATCTTTTAAATTTTTAAACTATAAAGTTTTTATTTCAAATATAAATTTAGTTATAGTTATATTGAATTAATATTATTATCCAGTTTGTTAATCGACCCATTGATGTAGAGTGGAAGCCATATACAGTATCACCTGTTTATAAAAATGGAAATAAACTTCATGATTATCAGTTGGAGGGGTTAAATTGGCTCACTTTCTGTTGGTACAAAAGGTTTGGTATTTTAACTTTTGTTTATTAATATGGTTTTATGTAAATCTATTTAATTTTTAATGTTAAATAAATTTATTAGTAACCAGCATAGCACGTAGTACTTATAAAGTAATTAAAATTTAAAATTCAAATTCTGAAAAAAGATATTAAATAAAAACATTTGTTTGTTTTGTTTAAAACTTTTAATATGTTTAAGTCTAAGAAGTGGATGAAAGAAGATTTTTAAGAAGTGGACATTACTGTATTGATTTTTATATTGCTGTTTATGTCTAAATAATTTACAATCAAACAATAAAAATACATAATTTGAAGATAATGAAAATATATAACAATCAGACATACCAGTTTTGAAGTTCTCAGAAATTCACAAAATTTAAAGTTGAGAGACGATTTAGCAAACAACTTATTTCTCTAACTTAAAAAATCATTCACAAATATACACCTTTAATAAAGTAACAAGTTTTGATCTATTATTCAAGAATAAAGTCTCATAAATTAAAATAGAAAATAAAACAAAGCAAAATTATTCATTATGGCTCAACACTCCTATCTATTTCCAAATTTCAGAAAGTGTCATGTAAATTAAGAAAAGAAAAATATACTTTAAACTAAAATATACTTTAAATTTACACTAAAATTTACTTTTAAGTTTACACTAAAAAACACTAAAATTTATCAGAATGAAATAAATCCTCCTTACTTTAATATGATTAAAGTTTCCAAATCCAAAATGTATTGTCACAGTTATTCAACCTACTTTAAATAGAAATAATACCAATTAAGTTGACCGTTTTGTTGATGATGCTAAAATAATAGAAAATAAGTCTTAATGATTTTAAGTTCTATATAGTTAATTTATATTCAGCTATAATATCAATTGATAAAACAATATCAGTCATTGATGTTATAAAAACAATGATATTGGTGATTTATAAGTTATAACTTTTTTAACTCTTACAAGTTCATCTCAAGCAATAAGTTGAATTCATGATTGAAGTACTTAATAAAAACTATTAAAAAGAGTTTTTATCAAAAATTTAAGAATAATTTTTATCTAAATAAAGTTTTCAGAGACTTTTTTTTAAAAACAATTTAAGTAATTTAAAAACATCTCAACAAATACAAAATCAACATAATCTCAAAGTACCTTAGATATCAATTATTCAGCCAAAGCCGAAAAAAAGGATTTTTTTTGGTTTTGGATCAATCATTTTCACCAATTTAAATGCTTAAATGTGGTAGTATATATAGTCTTGAAACTAAGCGTCATCATATCATTTAATGTCATCATTTTAAGTGATATGTTTGATGATTTTTTATTAGTTATTGTTAACATTTTCGAAAACCTAGTAAGTTTAGATAAGTGAAAAAGTATACACATTTTTAATTTTAATATATTAAGAAGTTTGTAGGCAGCTTTATTAATTTAATTTATATATATATATATATATATATATATATATATATATATATATATATATATATATATATATATATATATATATATATATATGTATGTATATATATATATATATATATATATATATATATATATATATATATATATATATTTAGAATAAATTGTATTCTGGCAGATGAGATGGGTTTAGGAAAAACAATTCAGAGCATTTCATTGTTATGTGCAATAAAGGTAAAGTTTTTTAAAATAAAATAAATAATTTAGTTAATGTTTTTATCAAATTATTTTAAAGCATTTAGTAATATTTAGCAATATGGCATTCGTGGTCCTTTTCTTGTTATTGCACCTTTATCGACAATAGTCAATTGGCAGCGTGAATTTGAAGAGTGGACAGATATAAATGCTATTGTATATCATGGAAGCGCACAAAGTCGCCTGCATATTCAACAGTATGAAATGCGTTATAAGGATGAAAATGTTTGTAATTGTTTTTTTGCTAATTTTTTTGTTTATTTATCTTACACATACTTATTAATTAACAATAATATTGGTATTAATAATAAGTATTGCAATAAATAAAAGTAATGTATTATATTGCAGCCTGCAGAACCAAGGTCAGCAACGCTGATGCAAAAAAATTTTTTACTTTGCTATGGCATACAACCGCTGACCTAAATCTCTAAGTGTCTGCATTCAAATTTTCAAGCAAATGAGCTTGGCCTGAGCATATACTTTACTATTTGAGCATTACTTTACCATACTACCTATTTGTGAAGAAAATAATTATAATAATTATTGTTTTTGGTTTTTAATTTGGTTTTTAAACTTTAATTTCAATTTTTAATTTTAATTTAATGTTCATCACACTGAGAGCTCATCACACTGGCTTGGTTCTAACACCATGGGCCCTGCTGACAAAATATATTTCTTGATCTTTTACTCAGATAATTAACTTTGGGACTCATTTTTCCAGCAACCCTAATCATTTACCTTTATTCCTCAGTCTTCTCTGTTTGAAATTTAATGCCAGCGCATAAGAAAGCAGCGCTGGCAGGATGGTCATTTTTAAGTCAGCCTGCACGATTTAAAAAATTCATCACTATTTAAATTAGAATAAAAATAGCAAAAAGAATGCTTTGAATACATACTAAATAAAATAATTAAAAAAAAAAACTGGTAAAAAAAGCCATTTTTTCTAACTGTTGAACAAATGAACAAAAATGTTTTAAAATTAGTTTCTTAATTATACGAGCTGATAAAAATCCTGAATAATTGTAATAATAAGTCCTGAATTAAATAAATCGAAAAAAATCGAATAAAATATTGTGAACTAAATATATTGCATATCAAAACTTTCAATTGTTGTTAAATTGTTATAAAATATGTTTTTTTCCTTAACTTTTATCAAATTTGGTTGCTAAAAATAACAAACACCCTGAAAAAAAAAGAGTATAAAAATTTTTTTTTTAATTTTTTCTTTTCTTTTTTCAAATTATTAAATTTTTCTAGTTTATTTAATTTTATATTAAATTTGATATTTTGTTACAATTTTATTTCCTTCTATTAAAGTTATTATTTTTTTCTTTGTAGATAAGTTTAGCTTTTTATTGCGAATTATTGAAACATTTAAAAAGTTGAAAGAGTTTGTGATTCATTTCATGAATTTCATGATTTTGCCATAAATCGTGGCTGAAATTCTGAGCCAAGTTAAAGTCCTTAGAATTTCAAAGGCTGATTTTGAGATAAAATGCATTAACAGTGAATAAAATAAATTTTATAAAAATAACTCAGTTAAACAATTGTTTTTAAAAATTATTTTAAGGCCATGTTAAGAGCAAATGAGCTTATCTGGATAAACTGCACTGCCCTATATATCTAATATCTAATATTTATTGACAACTATTCTTTTTAATGTAAAGTTTCCCATTAACGTTTTTGCTTAAATAACCTTTTCATTACAACTCTCAACAGTTTGTTGAGAGTTGTAATGAAAAACAGCATTTTTCTTGTAAACAATCAAAATTTTCAAATTGGTATTTAAAGAGTTTAAAAACCTTTTTGGAAGTTGTAATGAAAAGCATTTTTTTGGTAAAGTTAAAACATAAGATTTAATGTTTTGCTTTAAAGGTAAAAACAAAAGATTTCATGTTTGCACATTAATTAATAAAAAGTTTTCTCCTATTAAATGAAACCTTAAAAAAAATCTGGTTTGTAAAAAAGTAACTTATATATTTTTTATTATAGGGAGAAGATATAACATCGATTTATAAGTTTGAAGCTATTATTACCACTTATGAAATGGTTTTGAGTAAGTTACATCTATTTTATGCCTAAAATTGTGTACCTTTTTAATTTTTTGTTAACAACTCCTTTTCTTCACATGTGTCACATCCGTATATAGTAACTCTTAAACATGTTTACAGTCTTAGGAATTAAGGTCTTGGTATTGAGATTCAATTTGTATATTTAAAAAAAAGTTGTTTTAGTTAAAATAAGCATATTTTCTAAGCGTGTTTTTAATTATAAATAACATCAACTAGAAATAGTTTTTTAAAATTTAACTTTAATTCAAGTTTTTGTCATGTATTATTTTATGTTTTACTCTTTATTATTTCATGTTTTGTCATGTATTGTTTCATATTTTGTAATGTATTGTTTTAAGTTCTGTTGTTTATTATTCTAATTTTATTAAAATTTATATTAAAAAATATTTATTTGAAAACTATTGAAAAAAATTTTCGATATTTTTTATAGTTTCAATAAAATATCTTTAATGTATTTAGTTGATAGTTTTAATTTTAAATATTATTTAGATGCTAATAGTTTTTTGTGCACTATACCTTTTCGTTGTCTCATTATTGACGAAGCTCATCGACTTAAAAACCAAAAATGTAAACTAATGGAAGGTCTAAATAACTTGCAAATGGAACACAGAGTTTTACTTACCGGAACACCCCTTCAAAATAATGTTGAGGAGTTATTCAGCTTGCTTAATTTTGTTGAACCTACAAGGTTTCCTTCTCAAGCCGCATTTCTTTTTGAGTTTGGAAATCTGAAAACTGAAGGACAAGTTGCAAAACTTCAAGAGGTATAATTTATTTTTTATTTTCTATTCTTATTTAACTAATTAGAAATTTTAAATAACTTAAAATGTACCCTCTTTTTTTAAGATTTTAAAACCAATGATGCTGCGCAGATTAAAAGAAGATGTTGCCCAAAACATTGCTTCAAAAGAAGAAACAATAGTAGAAGTGTGTCTTTTTATTGATTTTTTATTATTTTTTCATGTTTTTTAATGTTACTTCTTTTCTTTTTAATGTTTTGTAATTTAGGTTGAGCTTACCACCATTCAGAAAAAGTTTTATCGTGCGATACTAGAAAAAAACTTTAGTTTTCTTGCTAAAGGTGCTGGATATTCAAATTTACCAAATCTTATGAACACCATGATGGAATTGAGAAAGTGTTGTAATCATCCATTTCTTATTAATGGAGCAGAAGAAAAAATTGTAAGTGAGTATCCATCTATACCTGGAGACACAAACCGTACTTTAGTTCAAATGAATGCATTAATCGAATCTTCAGGCAAAATGGTTCTTATTGATAAATTACTTCCTAAATTAAAAGCTGGTGGCCATAAAGTTTTAATATTTTCTCAAATGATCAAGGTGTTAAATCTAATTGAAGATTATTTAATTGCAAAAAGATTTTTATTTGAGCGAATTGATGGTGGAATTCAAGGTAACAATAGACAAGCTGCTATTGATAGGTTTTGCAAAACTGATTCCGATCGGTTTGTTTTTTTGTTATGCACACGTGCTGGTGGTTTAGGAATAAATTTAACAGCTGCAGATACAGTTATTATTTTTGATAGCGATTGGAATCCTCAAAATGACCTACAAGCTCAAGCCAGATGTCACCGTATTGGACAAGATAAACCTGTAAAGGTGTACAGGCTAATTTGTCGAAATACATACGAGCGTGAAATGTTTGATCGAGCAAGTTTAAAGCTTGGCTTAGATAAAGCTGTTTTACAAAATATGAATGTAAAAGAAGGTTCATCTTCTGGGCAACAAGCTATGAGCAAGAAAGAAGTTGAGGATTTATTAAAAAAAGGTGCATATGGGGCTGTCATGGAAGCAGATGATAATGCTAACAAGTTCTGTGAGGAAGACATTGATCAAATTTTAGAACGAAGAACTCAAGTGATTCAAATTCAAAGTGAAGGCAAAGGATCAACATTTGCAAAAGTAATTTTTTTTATTCTTAATATTTTCAACCTTCAAAATATTAGTTTAATTACGAAAATATGGGATGCTTTTAAAATCACACAATCATAGTATATATACAATCATACTATGAAATGACCACAGCCTCAGCTAAATATAGAACTTTATACAAACCCCGCCTTGGAAAAATTATAAGATTTAGCATGAGTACTTTATACAAACCCTGCCTTGGAAAAATTATAAGATTTAGCATGGGTTGATTTGCTAGGTCTTGGAAAAAAGTTATAATACAGTATATATTATAAGTTTGCATATATTTAATGTTTATTAAATATTAGCATACATTATGGATATGTATGAGTATAAACATATTTTTGCTATTTATTTATATGTTGCCATTCAATATCCTTACATATTTTAAGGAATTAAATTTTTTTAACCGATGATGGTTTAAATATAACACATGGTTTGGTTAATACAAAGAATTAACCCTACTATACTTTTAACCATCATTTGACTAATTTGATTGCATTGTTATTGGAAAAAAATTTGGTTTTTTTAAGGCACTATTTTGTTCCAATCAAGGGACCTGGTTTCCTAAGTTGGAATACTTT
The DNA here is from genome assembly GCF_038396675.1 of Hydra vulgaris. Taxonomy (NCBI): domain Eukaryota; kingdom Metazoa; phylum Cnidaria; class Hydrozoa; order Anthoathecata; family Hydridae; genus Hydra; species Hydra vulgaris. The sequence continues at coordinate 46,138,444 of NC_088934.1, read as the reverse complement.
GATTTCTCATCAGAAATAGCTTATTTTTTATTTGAAATACAGAAAAATCAACAGAAATCAATTAAAAATTGTTTAATCCTTACAGTGACAGTTTAAACAATTTATCCAAAACCTATAATAGGATTAAATTTGCTTAGGAAAAATGAAATTTTTACAAATTATAAATAGTAAAAAAGCTTCAAATATTACGGCGTTCTTTTATTTTATTAATCAAAGTTACTAAAATGTTATTTTTATATAAATGATGTTTTAGTAATTTTTAATAAATAAATTATTTTTGAGGTTTATAAATGTAACTATTTTTAAATTGTACCTGAACTTTTTAATTTCTTTAACTCTTTGATTTTATTACTGATTAAGTAAAGAAAACTTTATAATTCCAACAGACAGATTTTACAAAAAAAAAAAACTTACAAGAACATTAGCATTATTGGGGACATTTTAGTGTACCCGTTAATTTTTTGTCCCCATAGCATCGTATTTTTGTTTAAAAAAATGTCCCCGTAGGCAACTTTTAAAGAGAGCGAAAAGTATATACATCGACTATCAAATAGCCTAACTAGCAAAGGAGTGCTGCTACTTCAGCTTAGGGTTTGGTTTGGGTCAGCATCAATGTCAGGGTTAGGGTTATGGCAAGGTTTAAATATGGTTATATTGCTGTAATTTATCATCTTTGTAAATAGATGAAAATAAAAATGAAATATAATATATAATGAATAAAAATAACAAAATTAAACATAAAAAATATATTTTTATAATTAAATAATAAATTTAAATATGTAAAAAAAAAATAGAAATAAATATAAAAATTTAAAAAATGTATATAAATATGATAAAAGTAGTATAAAAAAGAGTAAAAAAGGAACAAAAACCCGTAAGCGCCGACTTGGAGTCAATATATATATGTGTGTGTGTATATTTTTTTCATTTTTTAAGAAGAAAAAAAACAAAAAACAAAGAACAATGAAAAAAAAAGATTTCTGCCCCCACCAAACCCTCAGTTAATGGAACTCCTTTGCGGGGCTGCAGGAGACTATTAAATAATCAATGTATGTACTGAAGCCCCCCGCAGCAGGCTGTTTCAGTAAAGACATTATTTAAACACACATTTATAGTATATATACAGGGACTATTCTAGACTGTTTTCAACAGTGTCAACCATATTTGGGTGCCCAAATTAAAATTTGAGGTTTTTTTTTTATTTTTTACATTTTTTATGGCAAATATTGTTTAATTTTGCTGAAAGGAGGGGAGGGAGGTACCGCTGCCCAAATATTTTTCGTAGAATAGGCCCTGATATGTATATAAATACACACACATATATATGTATGTATGTATATAAATATATATTTATATATATACTCATATAACATATTTCAAATAGAATCAATATATTTTTAGGTTTTCAATGCTTATGCAGCCATGGCCCCAATTATCTTTCATCTATCTGGGCCCCGGTCGATTATTAATTTCGGTCTCTTACTATCTCATATATATATACATACATACATTGCATTATACCATTCAAATTTTTTGTACAAAATGATTTAAATTTAAAAAAATTTTTAAATACTCTGCTGTACTTTTTTTTTTAACTACTAAAATTTCTAAACTATGTTTAAGAAAAGAAAATTCTTTTTAATAAATTTTATTAAACTTTTAAATGTTTGTTTTACATTTGACTATTTTGTTTATTTATTTACAGTTTCAAATCAATAACTTTTTTTCTTTCCATTACGAAATTGTTAATATACAAAAGTGTTTAATGCACTTGTAACTATATAAATGTATTGCCGGATAAACCATCTTCAAGCCTGTAGGCAAAAAATTATTAGGTTTGTTTAAAAAATTTTAGAGAATTTTTAGTTAACTTTATATAACAAATTTACCAAAAGGTGGTTTTGAAATTGTATTTTAACATAATTTTTTCTTTATCGATATTTTTTTAAATTGATCATAGAATGAGCATCAATTAGAAATGATTAACTAGTTGTTTTTTTTAACATATTTACTTCTAACTTTAAAAATACATTTTAAAATAAAATGTATTTTAAACATACTTCTAGCGTTTCACAAACAGTTATCTTCTTGATATTAAGTATTCAGTTTAAATAGCTATGGATATATTTAAATAGCTATAATAGCAACATTATTGTTAACTAATTAACAGCCAAGCCTTCCCAGGAAAAATGTGTGCGGTTTTTTGTCTTGTATGTCCACGCTTGAGTATTTTACTTTAGACAACTTGGTCATGGCTGTTTGCAAGATTTATTATGTTAAGTGTTGCAGAAAAATAGTTTCAAAAAACAAAGAAAGCAAAACCACCAAAATAAGAAACCAAAAGTAAACTTAAACAGAAAGATAAAAAAATCGATAATTTAAATTTAAAAGTATAAGTTTTTAAAATTTTTATTTTCAAACAACACATTTAAATTGATTTTACAAAAATATTGTTAATTTAAAGATATTTTATAATTATTTTATAAAGATATTTATGATTTTTAATGTGGTTTCAAATTAAATTTAATTACAGTGCGTACTTTAAAATACACCATTGACATAATTTAACTTTTAAGGATGTAAAATGTTTATTGATTAAATTGCATTTATTCATTTTATGTTTTTTTGTTATGCAATAAAATTTTATAACAAGGTCTGTACATACATACATACATACATACATACATACATACATACATACATACATACATACATACATACATACATACATACATACATACATACATACATATATGCAAACACATTGAAACATGCACATTAAAATCTGATAAAGTTTGGTTTAAAAAGTTTATATAATTTTTTTAATTTCATATTGTTATTAACATTGTTATTATTTTTCTTTGTATGTTAGATTTATTACTATTAAGAGTTTTTTTTTTTACTTTTCTTGTTTGCTCAAGAAGTATTAGGATTTAGGTGCTTACTTTAAAAATAAAAAAAATATCGGTATATAATTTAATTATTAACTTAAAATAAAAGCTAATATTGGTTTATGTACTGAAAGTCTCACATAGGCCTATTGGCGCAACATCATCAATAATGTTTCATATTAGTTTTGTATTGTGTATTCTTGTGTATTTTAACTTTTCAGAATTTACTTTTTAATTAACTAGTAAGTAATAATACTTAATGACATCTTTTATTTTGATTAGTATAAATTATTTAGTATTATCCTGTGTCTTTACCAGGATAGAAATATGAGAGCTATTTTTTTTTTTTTTTTGAACTGGGAATATATTAAGTGCCCATATAATTTTTTTTAAGGAATTTTTTATTTATCATGTTTTCTTATTTTGTTCTCCAAACAAAACTTTTTGTTTTATGGCTTCTTTAAAGGATTTCAAAGTTGATGTCTAATAGTAAAGCTATTGCGGCTTTTAACATACAGGTATAAAGCTAATATAATTAAAATGAAAGCTATGCTTACATTACAGTTTATTAACAAAATTTTATTACAGATTTTAACTCAAGGGTATAAGGTTGATAGTTTTAATGAACTTTTATTAAACTAAAATTTTTTTTTCATACTTAATATTTTTTTGTTTGTTTTTGGATTTAATTTTAATTATAATGAACTTGCTGAATTAGAGTTTTTTTTGTGCATGTTTACATTTATTTAAGATTATTCTAAGTCATCAAAGCATGCAATAATGCAGTAAAAGTTTGTGCTCTTTTCATAAAACGCTTTTTTAGTAATAACTAAATTTCAATTTGCACTTTAACAGGTGTTTTTATTTTTTTGACATTATAGAATTATGAGAATATTTGGCGCAAATACCATTTAAAAAGTTTCTATATTTAGTTAGCACCACAAGCAGCCACTGTTATTAAAATATTTTTTCTGTAAGTGCTATGTGTCATTAGTGGCATAAATCAATACTTTTATCATAAATTTTTCAAGACTTTTTTATACAGGACTTCGTGCTCTATACCCCTGGTTTTATATAGTTGTTTTTTTCTTTGCAAGTATAAAGCTGTAATCATAAATTGCTTAAATTTGTGTTTAGGCAAGTTTTGTGTCAGACAAAGCACGTCAAGATATAAGCTTAGATGATCCTGATTTTTGGCAGAAGTGGGCTAAAAAAGCTTCTGTTGACATAGATGAACTTGATAAGGTGCTTAATTTTTTTTAATTATATGTATTGGTTTTTTTACAATTGCTTTTATTTGCAAAGTTTTTATAATTTTTAGTTACACTTTAATTGTGAACTTCCTGATTGTTTAATTTATAGCTTTGCATTGTCATTTGTAAAAATGCATTCATTATAAACCTATATTTAAAATCAAATTTAAAAAAAAAATCAACAGGCTGGATTGTTAAGTCGCAGATATTTTTTACAACATAGCTCCAGTTCTTTAAAAATTCATAGCTCTAGCTTCTAATAGGATCCACACTATGTGGTTTTTTCTATTCGGTTTCAGGATTTTGAGTGCAGAAACCCTCTGCTCAACATTAACTTGATTTACTAAAAATACAATTTTATAAATGTAATTTTGTCCATCCATTCTATTTGATAACTATGGGAAGTTTTTTTATGGGTAAACTTAATTTCTTCCAGAAACAAGGAATAATTATTTTATTTTAAATATTTGATTCAAAACAAGCAACCATCAAATGTTTTTCTATATTCTATACAGCATTTTTCTTAAATCTATTTTATTATGCTAAAAAGTTTTAGTTAATTTTAGCAGCTTATGGCTCTGGTTAAGGTCTGCATATTCCTTATAGATTTTTAGAAAGATCTTGCATATAAGTGTATTAATCAAATGCGTCTGGATCAAGAAAGTGGCTACTGAAATTAAGTGAAGTGAAATAAAATTTTAGATTAGTTTGTGGAAGTTTTACTATTTATCTATCTTAATACGCATACTGATGGGTTCCTTTGAAATAATAAAGTTTGAATGTGATTTAGGCGAGTTAAAAGAAATTTTTTTACTCCTAACAGCAAGAAGAAACTTCTAATTCTTCTTGCTGAAATCAAATGAAAATTGTGTAATAAATATTTTCAGTTTGTTATAGTTAAACAAAAATCATTAAGGTATAGGTTATGTTAAGAACTTTGTGTGATTGGGTACACAATAATTGGTGTTACAAATGTGTAGAGAATAGAGCGTAAGTAAAAACATAGATTTAGATAATAGATGTGAATATGTTGTGAGAGTATGTATTAGATGGCAAGGCCTAAGTCTTGAAAAAAGGAAATAAGGTTATTGATTTTTAGGGTTAGTGTGGGTGCTTGAACTAATTTGATCATGTGCCTAATACAAGTTTTAATACAAAAATAATGATGGGTATTTTTTATTTTACAAAAGTTTTATTGTTTATTACTTATCATACTAAAAAATTAACTGAGAAAAATGAAAAACTAGGATGACCAATTGATTGTTGATGAACCTCGTCGGCGTAAACAAACAAAGCGGTTTGGAAATGATGAAGAAGCAGCACTGGAATTATCAGACTTTGAATCTGATGATGAGACTTATGAACCTTTAAACAAAAGCAGTAGGGTACCTCGTCTATCATCAGGTGGACAAAGTCATATAGAACGAACTGCATGGACGCGTGTTGAATGTTTTAAGGTTGAGAAGAATTTATTAATATATGGGTAAGTATTTAAATTTCAACTTTTTATTTTATTTTAATTATTTTGTTAAATAAAAATTTATTTTTGTATTTGAATTGTTGTTTTAATAAAAATTTAATTTCTAAATATAGTCATTCCATATGTAGTTTTTTAAATTTTAATTATGTTTTTGTTATTTTCTTAATTTTATTTTATTTTTATTGAACTTGTTCTATAACATTTAAGGTATTTTATTTATTAGTTGAATGTTGTTGTTCACAGTCATAGTTTACTTTTAACCCTTTAACAGTCCTGTGTTTTTTTAAAAACCGTTGCTATTAGTCCAGTTTTTTTTTTGAAGCGGTCTCTAAATGTCCTGTGTTTTTAAAAACATTGTGCTTTTTTTACAAACGCAATAAAAAATGTATTTTACTATTTTTAATATTATTAAACACTACAAAATGTTATTATTCAAGTTTAAGAATATATAAATCATACTACATAAACACAAAATTTTAAAAATGTATTCACTAATATTTATTTTTTGTATGATAATTGTAAAAAGCATGGAGCTGCACAAAGTCCTGCATCACATTCTACACATTCATATCCTGAACCTTTTTGAATATTGTGTTTGTAACATATCGCACACCTTCTTTGAGCATTAATATTTTATTACCATTTTTAATAATCATTCATTGAATATATCTCTTTATTATTGATTCATCAAATGTATATAATTCTATCTTTTCGTGAGTAAATATTTACTTTTTGATAATAATTTTTGCACCGAAAGAACTTCCTTATTTGTCATATTTAAAGTGAGTACGTTTAAAAGAAAATTATTGAAACAAAAGCTCTGTAATTATGTAGTACAGGCCTTCCCAGGAGAGGCGTGCGGTCGGTCGCTTTGAGTGACCACGCATATATATATATTTTTTGAGAGTTTGGCCACGGTTTTTTAGCATATATTAATGACGCATTTTTAAAAAGGCGCTGAAAAAACCTAACTAAATTGTCGTATTATTTCATTATTTTTATTCATAATTTATTTCTATTATTAATATAAAAATATAAACATAAAAATGAAATATATGTATATATATTTATACTTATTTAAAAAATTTTTTTTTTTCTTATTACAATTTTTTTTTTTTATGTCTAGTAAACATAAAAAAAAAATTTATTTGTTTATATTTATTTTTTATTTATTTATATTATAATTATTTATAATATATTTTTAGGTGTTGATTTTTTCAGCAACGATATTTGAGACAAGTCGAAAAAATAAACAGAAAATGTGACCGAAAACTTTTTTAATCTATTTTGAAAAATATGCTCTGCTGACGCGGGATGCGAATCCGGGTCTCCGCGGCGCTATGTAATGTCTTAACCGAATGAGCTAAAGGTTCATATCCTTATCAAGAACCTTGTAGATAATAATTCTTCTAGAACTTAGAAGTTATTTTTTGTAGAAAGACATACTTATGCGAAAAAATTTAAAATTAGAAAAAAAATTATGTAAAATAAAAAAAAAAATTCAAAAAAAATATATATATATATTATTTTTATGTTATTATTTCCTTGTTAATGAAAAGAATAAATTATTAAAAAAATTACAAAATAATACAACGAATTTAATTTGATTTTTTCAGCCTCTTTTTAAAAATGCGTTATTTTTAATATATGCTAAAAAAGCGTGGCCGAGTTATCCAAAAAAAAAAAATATCCGTGTTCACTCAAGGCGTGCGACCGCACGCCTCTCCTGGGAAGGCCTGTAGTAATAAATTTTGTGACAAGTAGACATAATTACTGATGAACAAGAAGGAAATATAAGGAGATGCATAAAACCGTAATATTACGGTATGGACATTTGTGAACCACTTTTAGTTTGCTTAATAATGCAGCATGGACTGTTAATGGGTTAACAAAATATTTTTCCTTATTAATCGTTTATTTTTTGTTCAAACAATGTTTATTTTCAAATTATTCAAAAAAAGTTTAGGTTACCAATTGAGTAGCCTATTTGTAAAACACGCTAATTCTGATTAAATTAATTTTGTGAAAATTAAAACGAAAAGCTGAACTACTCATAGTTGCACATCAAAAGAAATTTATTTTTTGTTTATTTATTTTTAAGACAAAAAAACTTTTAATTGCTCTAATATTTAAATAGAAGATTTCAGTGTATAGAATGTGGAAATGAAAATAAAATTTTTATTAAAATAAAAAATAAAACTAGTTATAAATAAATTTAAAAATAAAATATAACATTTTAAAATAGTTAACATAATTAGTTACAAATTTTTTTAGTTTTAAGTGTATTGAAGTTATAAATTTATAAATTTTTGTTACTAGTTAATTTTATTCATCAAACAAAATTTTACTATTTAAATTCAAGGGTTTATAGTTTTTCCTTCTTTTTTAGATTTTCCATTTCTAAAAAAATTTATGCTTGCTTACAATTTTATCTATTTTTTATTTGTTTTGTATCAAGTATAAATTCTGCCTTAAATATAGTAAAAACCTATTTTTGCTTTAGAAGCAACAACTTAAATCTTTAAAAGCATTAGTTTTGTTTTTATAAACATGCTTGATTGTTTTTTTAAAGACTTCACAGTAAATATTTTACTATATTGTACATTGAATTGCTATTGAATTTTTTGCTCTTACATATCTTAGTTAAGTTTTATTACCTGTAATGATATATTATATATTTTTAGTAGACAAATCAGAAAGTTTGCATTAATATAGTTATGTGAATATTTCATTTATTAAAATCTGTTGTAATTAATAAGTTTCAGAGATCATATTTCATTGGAAGATCAACTTCTTATCGGTGGATCTTCCAATCATGCTCTTTCTCTTTTGAACAACATATTGTAAACATTGTTAGACCTGCTCTTGCAGCCAACCTCCATCCATTATCGCATCGTAGTAATGTTGCTTCTCTTTCTCTTTTCTACAAATACTATAATGTGCATTTCGCTTCATTCTTCTTGAAAAATAGTGTCCAAAACTGTTATGAACCTGATTCATATAATTTGTAATCTTTTAAGTTGTCTGTCAATCGTTATCTTGCTCTACAAACTTCATCTTTTCTCTTCCAGTAATTTCCAACTCTAATAGTGGTTGCTTGCAGCCTTGTTGGAAGTGAAGATGTCGAAAAAAAAATTGATCATGGATAACTATATTGTATCCATTGCAAAATTAACACCTGCTAAGGTTGCATCTCTTTATCAAGCTTGCCACTCTCTTACTCTGGATTCTATTCTTTATCTCTATGAATCTTTAATCCATTATTGTATGGAATACTGTTGTCATATCTGGATCAGAACTTTGAATGATGCCCTTTCTCTTTTAGACAAGGTGCAAAAATGCATTTTAAACATAGTTGGACCTGCCCTTGCAGCTAACTTCCAACCATTATCACATCGTCCTAATATTGCTTCACTTTTTCTTTTTTATAAAAACTATAATGGGTGCTGCCCTAAAGAGCTAGCATTTCTTGTGCCATCTACTAAAATTCATTCTCATTTTACTTGTTATTCAATTAAGCCTCAACCCTTTAATGTGACTGTTCCAAAAATGACTTGAAGTATATATCATATTTTTGACATTTTTGTTTACAATAAAGGTGATATAAAATTAATTTATCAAGAATTAATTTATTAAATTATTAATTAAACATCTTATGAAATTTTTTTATTGACTTTATTTTTAAACCAAAATTAAAAAAAAAATGCAAAAGGTTTTACAGATTTTACAGTTCAAATTACATTAGAAATAGTGTGTAACTAACTACACTCTATTTCTTATGTTATTTGAACTAAATAAATAAGAAATTTTATTAGGAAAACACAACAGTTTTGGACACTATTTTTCAAAATTTTCAATCAAGAAATAATTTTAAATGAAACAATGTTTCATTTAAAACAATTTCATTAAAATATTTTTTTTCTTTTTTCTTTTCAACTTTAAAATTTTCTTGACATTTTTTTAAATTGTTTTTAATTTTATTTTGTCAAGGTAATGGTTATGTGAATTAGAATATTTTGATCATTCTTTTTTCATAATTTTATAATTTTGCCATAATTTGGATTTGCAAAAACATGGGGGCTCTTAACAACAAAATACCCAATAATACTAAGGTTGTTACAACAGTAAGTCTGTGTGTGTGCACACTCAAATATATTTGCATAAAAGTCAATGATGGCATCATACTAAGTTAATGATATACTATTAGGGATTTTTATTTTTCTGAAAAACTGTTGGATTAAAATCAACATTTTAAAGCCTAAATTTTGAAAAAAATATTAGGACAGTGTTTACCCAAGTCTTCTAAAGTTTTGTACATACACACACAGGTATAGATGGTTCTAGTCTATTTTATTTGCATCTCACAAAGATTAAAAATTTATATGCTATAATTATATTTAATGTAAACTTTTGTTTAAGTTAAGTTTTTTCTAATTAAAGTTTAGTTCAAATATTAAAGTAAACAGCTTAAATTTTTGCTTTGAAACACCATTTGGTTTTTTATTAATTACAGTGTAAAATTTGAAAAAAAATTTTTGCATGACAGCAATTAAGAAAAAGAAATAGTGTTAACTAGTATAATCAAACAAAGATGACTTTGAAACTTTTGTTAACTATAGACCTTTTATGTAAGAGTTAATTTGACCTGTATGAATCTGTATAAATTATTACTACTTATGTCAGTTTTTAATGTTTTTATTGTTTTTTTTAACTATTCACCTCCCCAAGGCCTAGAGGGCTACTACAGTCAAGGAGGTTACTTTTGTGGTTACAACCCTCTCTCAACTCTATAACTCTGGAACACGAACCTCGACAAACAAGGCTGCTGCATGGAGAAACAAGTTGAGCGCGGTACTACCAGGGACGTGGTGGGGATCAAACTCAAAACTTCTTGCTTATGAGGCGAGCGCTCTGCCACTAAACCACTACTGCATATTTTTAAAAGTATATATGATTTATGTTTGTTTATGCTTTTGTTTTTTTTTGTTTCAGGTGGGCTAGATGGCAAGAAATAATATCACATGCTCATTTTCGTCAAGACATGCATCATTCAGATATAGAAGCAATAGCAAGAACTATATTGGCGTATTGTTTTCGACATTATAGAACAGATGAAAAAAGTAAACAATTTTTTATAAACCTTATTAATGAATCTGCAAAAAAGGCACCTCCCAAAAATGACAAGTTCGACATAGCTAATCAAATACTAAGTTCTGCATCGCCAAAGGGCACTCGTGGACGAAAAAGAGGTAGCAGTGGAAGAAATACTCTTCGAAGGTTAACTCACCAATATAGTAAACCTGCATTAATTGAATGTGGTCTAGACTGGCAATCATTAGAGGAACAACAAATGATTGTTGATCCTGGTTATCGTAAACATTTACAACAACATTGCAATAAGATTATGAGTCGAATACGACTCCTATGTTTTTTAAAAGACGATATTATTGCAGATGCAGCTTCTTCTATTTTAAATGATGATCTAGCAGATAACATCAAATTTTTAATGCCACCACCAGATGGTGAAGTACTGACAGAATGGTGGGATGTTAATGCTGATAAATCTCTGCTTATTGGCACTTTTAAGCATGGTAATTTTTATTCATAAAATTTGTCTTTGTTTTTTTGATTTAAACAATATTGATTTTTTGTGAATTTTTCTCTAAAAAAAGTTTTAATCATTTTAAGGTTATGAGAAATATCGGTTGATAAGAAATGATCCTTGTTTGTATTTTTATCAAAAAGTTGGCCCTGCTCCAGACAAAATAGCTAATGTAAACACTGAGAAGTAAGTTTTTATCTAATTAATAACAAATGGTTTAGTTGTGTTTGTTTTTAACTAGTTTTTTTTCTAAAAATCAGATTCACTGAAATTTTCTCTTCCTCCACCAATAAACAGACAGTTCTTAATAAACAATTTTCTCACCGACCACCTTAAAGATCATGTCAGATTTGAATGAATTTCTTGAGTAATTTCTAATTAGTATAAACATTCTTTGTCCAATTTCAAAAGAGCATTAAAAGAATGATATATATGTTTTTTTTTTACTATTTTGCAATGAAAGTCTTCATACTAACAACAAGTAATCATTAAAAAAAACAATACCATTATTAACATATTTTTGAAGCAAACAAAACTCATTGAAATTTAGTTATTAGTAACCAAGGTTTTTTTTTTGAAAAGACAGTTTTTTAGTTACAGAAAAGTTATTTTCTAACTTTTCCTGAACTACTTTGTATTTGTGATATCATTAAAGAATTAGGTGTAAATTTCTTAGTTGAATGACTTTCCATGATGTATTGTAATTAATATGTTGCAATGGTGTTAAAGAGTGAGAGGTACAGACAATCTCACTTAGTACCACAATCAACTTGTTTTCACAAACTGCGCCTATCATCGAGGCTTTTGTTATCAAGGTAATATTGAAAAAAACAGTTTATATATGTACATTTATATGTGTTTATTTATCTTCTCATTCGTCCATTTCAGATAAACTACCAACTTAAGGAATAACAGCTAATGGCTTGTACTAGTTTCATGATTATTTTTTTCATAAAGCAATCAAGTCAGTGCTGGTGAAACCATTTTAAAGATTTAATTTTTAACAAAGAGTTAATTTTAATCACAATTTTAAGTAAATATTTAACTAAATAGAAAAAACTTGATGGTTCTAGAGTTGTAGGAAAATGAATTAAAAATCTCAACAATGGAAAGAGTGAACTTCAACAACAACAATGGAAAGAGTGAACTTCAACAACAACAATGGAAATTTAGAACTTTATTATTTGTACTAAAAACAGCTTTAAAATTTGTTTTTAAAATGTTTTTGCTAAACTTAATTGTTTTTATCAATGTACAAGAAAGGGGAAAAATTAATTGCTATTTGTAAAAAAAAAAAAGTCATTAATACTTTTTAGACATAAAATATTTGGTTTTTTTCAGTACCCCCATTGAAATAGTCTGTACTTTTGTTGGATTATCCAAATTGTGCATTTAAACCCGATAGTTTATTTCCTAATGAACTATTGTTATTGAAGATGCTCCAAAAGCTCGTGGGCTACTGCATTGATAATTTACTGAATTTTTTAATGAAATTTTTAGGAGCCTTTTTAAAACTTTTTTTTAAGTTTTTAAATGGATGTTTTCAAACAAGTAATTATCTCTAGTAAGTCGTATTAAGATTGGAATTTGGGCAATATAAAAGAAACAATTTCAGACATGCATCAAATGCAGTAAATACATTTATAAAAAAACCCATGTTATTCTTTTATTTAGATTATTCTGTCATTACAAAAATTTATTAATCAAATAATATATTTTACAAATAAATAGCAATTTATTTTTTTATTTTTCAATTAAATAAATTTTGAGATAAAGCGTTACATGTAGCAAAACCATTTTAAAAAACTTTTAAGCTTATTTATTTCTAATTCCATGGGTTTCATGAGATAATACATAAGCTGTTGTCATGCTTTTTAAATTATGATTATGAAGTTGCTTAAGATGATACGTTTTGAGACATTGAAGATGAGATGCAGCTTTTTATTAAGAAAAGCACATTTTTTTAAAGTTCCCATGGAGCTTTGTTTTTATATTTCAAAAGCGGAAGTTTTTTCAAAAAATAGTATCGCAAACTTGTTTAGAGATATAAAATGTGAGGTGATCAAATATTTTAAATAAAAGAAATTGTTAAATAAGATATAAAATAATTTTATATTTTATTCAATATTTAAATCTTATTCAATATTTTCTTATAAATTAAATACTTGTAACTCTTTTGTAGATATGTATACAAAATTAAAAGACAGAGGAGTTTAAAAATATATAAAAACTAAGTTAAACTTTTTATAGTTATTATAAAACAAAATAAAAAAAACTCTATTAACTTATTTTAAAATGTATTTTTTATAATTTTTTTTATTATCAATTAATTAATTTATAATTTAAAACATCTAAATTTTTAAATAAATAATTCTTTAAACTTTCCCCCTTAACATAAATTGATATTAATGTTTCATACAACACGCAAATAACTTTAGCATAATTTTTTATTGGTTGATTTTTAAATTACTGCACAAATTTTTCGGACCTTTAGTAAAAATAATTTTTGTCTTACAACTTATTTTTTTTTTATAATCCTTAAATTACCTTGTGTTTAAAGAAACAATACATAAAATTTAGTTTTGACTGTTATACTTTTTGCAGTAGTAAATTTATTGTTTTGATTTTTCATTAATTTTTGCAATTTGATAAGTTGACCGTTTCATTAACACAGTGCTCATGGTTTTTAATAAACTAAGAGTTTAATGACTGGAAATATTTCCAGGTATTGCAATTCGCAATCACTTAATTTGAGCTTTTTATATATATATATATATATATATATATATATATATATATATATATATATATATATATGCATATGCATATGCATACACATTTCATTTAGTTCTACAGAGCAAAATGAAGTTAAGAAAAAAAAAGAGCATGATGATGAAGATTCATTTAATGAATCAGACGAAGAAAAGGTAAACAGTTTTCATTTTATTGGAGCATATATATTTTGGTGCTTTTTATAATAAATTTTGATATACTGTTAATTATATTTTTATAATAGGAAGATACTTGCTCCTCTACTAACTCTCCAGTAGCTAATTTTAAGGAATCTTCAGTTGATGGTAGTTGTTTTTCTTTTTTATAAATTTACTGATAATCTATTTTATGTTTTTTTTTATTATTAAAATTTTTTATTTTGATTAGCAAGTAAAAGTAATGAGTTAAGATGGCCGACTCCTACTGATATGAACACTAGGCTGCGTCGCTTGATAAATGGATTATTTAAGTCTAGTGAAAAAGAACATCTTGAAGGCTTAAAAGCTGAGAAGGTACTATTATGTTGGTTTATTTTAGCTTTGCAACTGTAGTGTTTTTATATATTTTATGTACTATTTTAAAAACAAGTATTTAATTGTTAAAGGAAAAACAAAGACAGGAAAGACAAGCAATTGTTGCATCAGAAAAGCAAAAGAAAAAACTAGAACTACAGCAGAAGTATGTGAAATATTTTTTTCTTATATAAATAAATAGTAGGCCTAAAATTCATCAAGTATATTATCTTGCAGATGGACAAGAAGAGATGAAGCAGACTTTTATAGAGTTGTATCAAATTTTGGCGTTATTTATGATAAAACAAAAAAGTCGTATGATTGGAAAAAATTTAGGCATGTTATTTTTTGGCACATTTAACACTTCATAATATTTGAAAGATTTTTTTTTCTTTTTTTGTATTGAATTTTGCATATATTTGTATATAATTTTTTTATAACAATTTAGAGAGTTAGCTCGACTTGAGAAAAAGAATGATGATTCATTGACATGTTACTTTGAAGATTTTATGTCAATGTGCAGAAGAGTGTGCAAAAAATCAACTCCTGATGAAATTAAGTCATTCCAAGGTCTTGCTCTAAAATTTTTATGAATTTTCATTAATAACTGAATAATAAGTTGTTTATTCTATTTATTCTTTTATTATACTTAGGTTCAAGTCACATAGAAGAAATTTCTGAGGAACGTGCCAATAGATGCATTGAAAGGATAAAGCTACTATCAAAGATAAGAGATGTAAGTTATAATTTTGAGAAGTGACATATTTGTTATTTAAAAAAAATCATGTTAACATGAAGCACATGCTTTATTTTATTTTTTCGAATTTTGACAGAAATTAATGATTATTAGTTAAAATTTAGTCTTAAAAAGGAATCTAGAAAGGGAAATCACAGAACATCACAAAATTCCAGTTTATATCTAATTTAGGTATCTAGAAACTTCAAAAATGTTGAGAAAACTCACAACATTTAGGGTGCAGAAGCTATCAATTTTACATCAAAAGTATAGCTATCAAGGACTCTGGAACTCCTTGCTAGATGTTTTATGTTTTAAGACTTGAAATTCCCAGTATTTTAATTCTCAGTTTAGTCCACAAGTCTCTTTATATTTTCAGAGCTCCTAGACACAAGAGACTGTGGACAAACAGTCGTTTAAAACTAGAGTCAGGGTTTTACATTTCGGTCATATATCCATATCAAATTAAGATTACAGAAACAAGACTAAGTATTATATATAGTTTACTATAATATTAAATTAAACCAGGGTTAAATAAATAGGGTTAAATCCAGGCTTTATGAATAATCAACATGTTTTTTAATCTAATAATATACTTAAATGTATTTTATTAGTAAAAGATTTAGTTAAAAAGTTTATTTTGATTAGGATATATACATATAATTGTTTGAATATACGTTGTGGTTAGCAACAGTAATATACGTTGTGGTTAGCGCAACAGTACCGTTGCTTTAATTTTTTATCTTAAATATTTGTTCTAATCATAATTTATTTTGCTTTAAGTTTTTTCGTGTTAAAAATTATTTTCTTTTTCTAGTTAATTTTTTTTTGGTAATTGTTTCTCATCTGTCCAATTAATCTTTTTTGCCCTTTTTTTTTTTTGTTTTTTGAAATGTTCTCAAAAAGACTAAAAAATTTGGCCAGTTTTTCGCAACTAAATATTATTTCCATGGTCAGTTATCGATTTTAGTAAAAACACTAATCTAATTTTTGATTACTTCAACACTGTGTTCAAGTAATCAAAAATTAGATATATGTTTTTACTAATTTATTTTTGCTCTGTTCTTTTAGAACAATGAGCACTCTGTTTGTAGAATACACTAACATAATTTATATTTATATATATATATATATATATATATACACACACACACACACACACACACACACACACACACACACACACACACACACACACACACACACACACACACATAAAAAGAGAGAGAGAGTAGAATGTCTGAGTTAAGCGAAGCTTTTGGTATGTATAGAGAATTCAAGGGAAATTGAAATTTTGTCCGACAGTAAAAGTCTGTGTATATATATATATACACACATACATTAATTTAATTGAGAAAATAGTTTTTTATAAAGATATTAATTTTTGTAGGTTTTGCATCATGATCAGATTAATGAAAGATTAAAGCTTTGTGAAGTTTCTCCAGATTTTCCAGTGTGGTGGGAAAAAGGAAAACACGATAAAGCTTTATTAGAAGGTGTTGCTAGGTACATTTCGTTTAACTATCGATTTTAACTTATAATTTTAGTTGATTTAACAGGGTGGCCAGCAGTCATTGAAAACCTGGAAAAGTCCTGGAATTTGATAGGTCATGGAAAAACACCCCTTATAACTTTTTTCTGAAATAGATCAATATTTTGTTATCTTTTACAGAGTTATTAATTTTGCATAGATTTATACTGAATTTGATAATTATATATTTTCTGTAATGTAAAATAAAATTTTATTTAATGTTACTGTCAGTATTATTAACCTTTTTTTTTTTTTTTTTTTTTAAATTTTAATTTTCATATTTTTTCATAAATCAATATATTTTGTATTTTCTCGCCAAGAAAAGATCAATATATCTTTGAAAAACCAAATGTTTTCCTTGAAAAGTCATTTAAATATCATGAAATTTTGAATTAGATATTAGCTGGTAACCCTGTTTAATCTAATCATAAAACTTATTTTTGATTAACTAATTTTAATTAGTAGTTTATATTATATTATACAATTTATTAATAAACAGTTAATGGTAAAATTATATTTAATTAAAAAATTTAGTTTTAATAAATATAATAAAAAAATTTATTAAAAAAATTAACCTACAATTGCAATTCATAAAAATACTATTAAATGATAATTATAATAACCAATATTATATACAATTATACAAAACTCATAACATAACAAAAATTAACATCATAGTATTGCAGCATAAATGTTGTCATCTTTTTTATTTTTTTAGATATGGCTTAGTTCGAACTGAGTATACCATACTCATGGATCCAAAATCTGTATTTAAAGCTCTCGCTCACAAACCTCATTTGCAATCTGGAGTTGGTAAGATTTTCTTTTTTATATATTAATAATAAGAAAACAAAGTTCAAAATTTTGAACTTATATATTAATAATGTCTTCATATTATATTAGATTTTCTAATAACAGTTTTGTGTTTGATTGATAAGCTCAAGAGACAAACACTTCAACACCACCTTCATCTACAGCCACTTCAAATCCCAATATGTCTACAGCTGCATCAAATTCATCACCTGCAGCTATACAGCAAACCATTAATGGTGTAACTGTTGATACAGAAGAGCACAAAGAGAAAAATATATTATCACCTAGTATTCAAACTCATTCATCTAGTGAAAATAGATTTTCATTTGCAACTGAAGAGTACGCACACTTACTGCCAACATGGCCAAAAGTAAATTTTTGTTTGCAATTGTTTCTGTTCTAGCTAGAATCATGGTTTAAGTATACATTGCATATATTAATTGATTAAAATATACATTTCACAGACAATTGATTAAAATGTATAAATATTGCATCTCTAGTGTTGTTGTTTTTTTAAAAATATGAATCTGTTAAAATTCTAATGCTTTTATTGATTAAAATATATATATTTCAATTTAATAAGAAACTTTTTCCTGTTGAAAGTATAATGTTGAATGTATAATAAGTTTGAAGAATCTTTTTGCACAGCAAACAAATTTTTTTTATTGTTGTTGAGCATTGTAATTGTTTTTTGTTTGTTTTATAGGAAAAGTCAATTGTCTACCATCTCCAAAAAGTAGTTTATCTTATACTTAAAGGTGAATGGCCAAAATTAATGCGTTATGATAATTCAGTAAGTAATAAAGTGTCCATTCCTTCAACATCAGTTAATTCAGTAGCTCTAATTACACGTTCAGAATTAATTACTGATAAGCCTGACATGTGCAGAGGCCAAATGGCAGCACCTATTCATGATTCGAGAGATTTTAAAATCAAAAGTATTGATGGGTTGAAGCTAACAGTAAAACCTTTAGCAGATTTTAGAAAAAACAAAAGAAAAGCTGACAATTCTAAGCTATTTGGAGAAGAATTAATTAATGCAAAGATGAATAAAAATGGAGAAAAAAGCAATGATTATCGAACTCAAGATGCTGTAAATCGCATTCGCAAAGAAAATTACTCTAAAGTGCAGGTGCAGTTTATGTTATTATGGGGTTATTATATTATTAATATAAGATTATTATGGAAACCTGTATGAAACCATGTATATTAAACGTTTTGTTTACAAAAGTTTTTTTTTTAATGTAAGAATTCTGTGTTTAGATACATATACCAAAATCAATGGATGAATCATCGTCAGAAAAATTAGAAAACCGCAAACCTGTAATTCATTTTCCTTCCAATGTAAAAATTGGCAAATTCAATTCATCACCTGTTATAAAAAATGTAAATGAAATGAAATTGAAGAATCCTATAAAATTAATACAAAGGGTATTATATATTATTTATGTTACTTTTACATATAATTATACTTTAGAGAAATGAAATAAGTTTTTAACTTTGTAACACTCTTAGCAACAAAGATCTATGGTAGTTGTTCAATAATTTTGAGCTGGATTTACTCTTTTTTCCCCTTCCCATTCTTAGACCACTACCACCCACCCACCCTCCCCCACCAAAAAATAAATAAATAATTATTTTTTTTAAATGAAAATTTTAGGGTTTGATTTTCAAATATGTAAACAAGAATCCACTAATTTTTAAAGCATTTTTAAAAGTTTGAATTTTTTCTTATTTAAAAAATTTTTTTTTTCTTTCCTTAATTTTAAATAAACCGAATATGTAGATATAAGCTGAATTTTTTTAGAACTTGATGTTTTTAATGCCATAACTAAATTGCAATAAAATGTTAATTGTCGTCTATTCAAACTAGTAGGCAATGTTTTAAAAAAGTTTCCAAATATCTTTCACCTTTCTTATGACTTCCCTCAACATGTATAAATTTAATGTAAGATATATTGACTACTTGACCTCCTAACCTTAAAAAAGAGTAATTAAGGAAGGAAAAAAAAATTAACTATTTAACAAAATGAATAATTGATTTTTAGATTGTTTTTTTTTTAATTTAATTTTGGTTAGTTAATTGTGCCATCTCTTTATTATAGTTTTGTTACTTTATAATCGTTTCAGGACGTGAGAATTGATGATAAAATTCCTATGAATGATAGTAAAGAAAATCTCTTTTATTCTAAAGATAAGATAAGTGAAAAAATTGAATTAATAAAAACTTCAAAAGAAATTGTCATAAATGAAAATCGATCAGATAACAAAACTTCTATAAAACATGATTACAAAGACACTAAAAATAAAGTCAGAATTGATGTCAAGAAACCTGATCAATCGATAGCAATTCATTTAAATAGCCCTAACTCAAATGTTCGTATTCAAGGCTCAAAAATTGAAGTAAAAGAAAAGGCGTCAACTAAACGCGAAATAGATCTCTCAAATGTTATACTCCGCGTACCAGACCCATCAAAATTTTTAGCAAATCAAGATTTAAAAAAGAAAAAAGCAAAAATGCTAATTGAACAAAACCATGAAAATAAATTAGCGACATCAGAGTCAACTGAGCGTTTTACTTCCCCTAATTCTCTTTCTGAACCGTTAAAGGTAAGACCAGAAAGATCCGCAAAAAAACGTGCTAAGGATTCAATATTAGAAATGACGGAAGCAGAAAACGTAAACCATATTGATTATAAATATTCTCCCACTCATCATTCTGATTTTCACACGCCTTTAGCAATCAAATCTCGTGATTATTACCGAAATGAATTATACAACGATAGAGTTTCTCCTTTTCGTGAAGGACGCTCACCTATTCAAAACGAAGTTTCGTCATATTATCACAGTAGCTATTCGCCGAGTAAATACGTTCGTTCTCCAAGTGTTCAGTCAGTTAGTGATCATGCTATTTCTCCCCGCACGCACATTTCTCCATCAGCATCAGATAGTTTGAAACACCACTACACTCAGCCGCTTTCTCCGCGTTATTATGATGATGATTCTCATTTTTATCCGGAACGAAGCAAGTCTCCAAAATACTATGATTATGTTGATAAAGAACATTACACTTGTCGTAAAAGTCCACTATTCTCTGCACATTCACACGATAAACATTCTCCTTCTAAGCGCAAAGAAGATAAAATATACAAAATTTCAGAGCAGTTTAAAACTGCTCGTGTAAAGCACTATAATCCGCATACTGTATCAGAAGATAGACTTTTGCATGATCTTTCTCCTAATGAATATCTTGATGGAAAGTATAGCGATAAAAGGGCTACGTCTTCTCTGTCTGTTGAATCGTCTTATAATTATCAACCGTTGTCACGTACTCGAATGGATGTTTCTGATTTTAAACTTGGCAAAGTCTCCGAGCGTAAAGTTCAAGTCAAACCGCGTAATTTTTATCAGCCATCTGTTAAAGTTTACGAAAAATCGCAAGTAATAACTAATGCAAATAACTCTCAACCCGCTTTATTATCTAATCCAATGGATAAAAAGCGGGTGGGAGATGAAAAAGTTAGTAGGGATCCTCCAACATCATTTTATCCAACTGAGCAATCGTCAAAAAGCTCTAAGTTATCTACACAATGCTCTGTGATCGAAATAAAACAAAATTATACTACTCATGAACGAAGTGCAACCACTCCTACTTCTAAAGAACGCAAAAATGCGGGTAGTTTGTTGGAGATGAAAATACAGGGTTTAAAAAAACAGCGATTAGAGCAGTTAAGTGATAGTTCAAATGATGGACATGGAGTAACTTCTCCTGATTTTAAATCAATTTCAACAGATTTATCTAGATCAGCATCGTCCTCAACTAACGCTGTTAGTTTAGAAACAATTTTGCCTAAGTTGGATAGCACGCAGGCTGTTAAATATTTAAACTTGGACAATATTGCAAAACACCTTACTAAATCTGCTGAAAAATCATGTTCAGATGTTTCAAAGAAAACAATTTCCGAAAATTTAGTTGAATCTGACTCTACGTTAAGCGACACTTCTTTAAATGTAAACTTTATACCATCGGAAAGTGCTTCGAATATTCCGGAATCTCGTATTACAAATGATCCTAATATGACTTGTGTAAATAAATTTGAATTAAAAACCTTAGAATCGTGAATAGCAAAAAGCTTCTGCTGATAACTTCTAGCTTTTTACTCGTTTGTTATTTTATGTGCATTTTTTTTTTCTTTTCTTTTTTTTTTTAATGTTGCCGGCAAAATATTGTGCTTTTTTAAAACTATTGTAATTTACATAAAAACTTGTTTCTTATTGTTTTAATAAAGCCGCTGAGAGCATTATTCCTGATCCTTCTTGTCAGATCTTCTTACAGGTGGTAATCATTAATAGTAAGATTTCGTGATTACCAAATATATATATATGTATGTATATATATATATATATATATATATATATATATATATATATATATATATATATATATATATATATATATATATAAACATATTTAAAAATATATATAAGTATATATAAACATACTTAAAAATATATATAAGTATATATAAACATATTTAAAAAAAAAACTATATTTTTTAATTTTGACATGTTTCGTAGTTAACATACTACATTTTCAAAAGATAAAATTACAATTTAAAACTCTGGATATAAATATAAAATCAAAATTTGAAGACATTACAGAGAAATAATAACAGACAAATAGAATTGTTACAAACCAATAAAAATTATAATACAAATTATGATACCGTAAATAGCAAAAAAAAAAAAAAAAATTATAAGTAAATAAAAAAAAAGCAAAAAAAAAACAAACTAGATAAACAAATGTAAATTATAATGTACAGTTTGTTTATTCAAGGATGGGTTTTCCCATTTAATATGGAGTGCTTCTTTAATTTTCAATGTTTTTGTTAGAAACAGTATCCAAAATTTTAAAACAATTATAATTACTTAGATTTTTACAATTAACAGATGAAATTAAAGCTTATAAACATTAGATTGCACTTGTAAGATGCTCATGAATCCTTGTTGTTAAATGCCTGGAGGTATATAACATCATCAAATGTATATAAATACGCACCATCCGAAGGTTGTCTAAGGAAACACAAAATATTGAAGAGACTAACGAAAAATGAAAGCATTATAATCACAAAACTAGACTAAGGGAATGGTGTAATTATTTTAAATAAAGTTGACTATATTAAATCTTTAACTAATATTAAGTGATAAAAATAAATTTAAGGAGTTAAAAGACGATCCAACTATTAAAAGAGAACAATTTTTACAAAGGTCTCTTAGGAAACTTAAAAAACAATCGTTTTTAAAATGATATTAACAATAAAATTTATCCTGTTGGTTCACAAACAGCAAAATTTTATGCTTTACCTAAGATGCACAAACTCAGTAAAGATTCTTCTCTACCACCTTTTAGACCAACTATTTCAACAATCGGGACATGCGGTAGTGGTAAAGCGCTCGCTTCATAAGCGAGAGGTTCCGAGTTCGATCCCCACTACGTCCCTGGTAGTACCGCGCTCAACTTGTTTCTCCGCGCAGCGGCCTTGTTCTTCAAGGTTCGTGTTTCGGAGTTATAGAGTTGAGAGAGGGTTATAACCACTATTAAGTAGCCTCCTCATCTGTAGTGGCCTTCTCGGCCTTGAGGAGGTGAATAAAAATATATATATATAATTATAAACTTGCCAAATATATTTCTGATTTATTGTCTCCTTATATACCTAAACTTTATTTCACCTGTGACTCTTTTTCTTTTGTTGAAGAATTAAAACAAGTTGATATAACTAACAAATATATAGTTTCCTATGATGTGAAAGCTTATTTACTAGTATTCCACTTAATGAAACTATAAATATAGCTGCTGATTTATAATTTAAAGATGAAACGTGCATAAAATATTTTTCTAAAGCTCAGTTCAAAAAATTACTTCAAATCTCAACGTCCGGTTCAAATTTCTTTTTTAACGGGAAATATTATGATCAATTAGATCACGTTGCCATTGGTTCTCCTTTAGCGCCAATTTTAGCTAATATCTTTATTGGGTTTCACGAACAAAAACGGGTTAGTAATTGTTCTTCCTTCGTACCGATTTTCTATAAACGTTATGTGGATGATATTATCACTATTTTTAATTCAGAGTTTGAAGCTCAGGAATTTTTTACACATCTTAATAAACAACATAAAAACTAAAAATTTACTATGGAAAAAGAACAAGATAATCAAGATAATCTTATATCGTGTGTAAATTGGAACGAGACGCTAAAAAATCAAAATGCCAACGAAGCCTACGATATCTTCTTAACTGAATTTCTTACTCATTATAATGAAGCATTCCCTAAAATTACTAAATTAGTCAAATCGAAAACGCTTTTAAACCCATGGATAACGAAGGGAATCCTTAAATCTTACAAAATTAAACAACAATTATATTGTAAGTTTCTTAAAAAAAGAACTTTGGTAAATGAAACTACTTATAAAAGTTATAAACGTTTATTTGAATCTGTTCTAAAACGCTCAAAAAAAAACTATTATTCTGAAAAATTAAAGAAAAACAACAGTACACAAAAAACATGGAACATTATTAAAGAGGTAATTGGCAAGAAAAATCTGGACCGAAATGCACTTCCAACTAATCTTAAAATTAATAATAACTTAATTGTAAATAAATCATTAGTTGCAGAAACACTTAATAACTTTTTTGTTAATATAGGTTCGAATTTAGCCTCTAAAATCTCAGACAAACTTTCGTTCATACCTAACACCAAATAAATCTGTCATGTCTAATCATGAACTTACAGAAGATGAATTATTAAACTTAGTTTCTATACTAAAACCTAATAAAAGTTCGGGTGCTGATGATGTCAGTAGTATTGTCATTATTAAATCAATAAGTTTTATAAAAATACCACTTTTACATATTTTTAATTTATCTTTAAGACACGGAGTTTTTCCTGAAAACTTAAAATGTGCAAAGGTTACACCAATCTATAAAACAGGTGATCCTTCTGATGTCTCAAACTACAGACCAATCTCAATTCTTACCTGCTTTTCCAAGATTTTAGAACGTGTTATGTATAACATACCGTTTTCTTTTTTAACTAATAATAAAATTCTTTACAATAAACAATTTGGGTTCAAATCTGGCCATTCAACCGATCATGCAATCATTCATCTAGTACACGAAATATTTAAAGCTTTTGATGAAAACAAATTTACTTTAGGCGTCTTTATTGATCTAAGTAAGACTTTTGATACGGTGGATCATAATATCCTCCTGCACAAACTTAAAAATTATGGTATCATAAGTTTTAACTTAGCATGGTTTAAAAGTTATCTAGCAAACAGGATACAGTACATCTCGTTTAATGATAGTAAAACGGATTTAGCGACAATTTCCTGCTGCGTCCCTCAAGGATCAATTTTAGGGCCCCTTTTATTCCTCATTTATATAAATGACTTAAATAAATTTTCAAGTATCTTAAATTCAATCCTATTTGCAGACGACACCAACTTATTTTATTCTGATAAGGATATTAATTCTTTATTTGAAACAGCAAACAAAGAGCTTCCAAAACTAAGTGAATGGTTTATAGCAAATAAATTATCCATAAACATAAAAAAAACAAAATATACTTTCTTCCATCGTCTTCATGAAAAGAGACTCATCCCATTAAATCTTCCAATTTTAGTTGTAAATAACTCTTGTATAATAAGAGAGCGTTCATTGTTATTTCTTGGTGTTGTTATTGATGAAAATGTGAGTTGGAAGGAGCACATAAATATAATTCAAAATAAAATTTCGAAAAATATTGGTCTACTTTACAAAGCTAAGCAGTTATTAAATCAAACCTGTTTAAAATACATTTATTTTTCATTTATTCATAGCTACCTAAGTTATGCAAACGTTGCCTGGTGTAGCACTAAGGTAACTAAAATAAATAAACTATTAATTAAACAAAAGCATGCTTTAAGAATTATTGGAAATGTAGATCGTTTCTCACACACTAAACCTTTATTCATTAAATTTAATATTCTCAACGTATTTCAACTAAATCTTTATCAAATTCTTATTTTTATGTTCAAAGTTAATAAAAAAATAGCACCTATTTTATTTAACTCTTTTTTGGAAAAAATATATCATCTATACCCAACACGATTTTCAGAAAACAATTATGTTCAACCTATAACCTATTACTCTGTTACTAAGTTCTCGATTGCTAACAGAGGTCCTAAACTATGGAACATGCTATTAAATAATGAGTTAAAAACTATTTCTTCTATTAAACAATTTAAAAACAAACTTAAGAAAAATGCTTTTAATAAATGACAACGAATTAAAATTTTTCTGAAGCCTTTGATTAGGAGTAATGACGTTTGTCTATTTCTTTATAAATATGGTTTAAATATATATTCTATATACATTTCAATTTGTACATTATGACCTTGTTTTTTATCTGATATAATAAACTTTACATGTATAAAAGACACATTAAGATACTAAAAATGTTTTTAAAAAATGTTTTTTTTTTGTTTGTTTGTTGTTCGTGTATTATCTGTTATTTTATGATTTAAATTCAAAAGGTTTATAAATCTAAAACCAGTTAGGAAAAAAATAATTTAATTAAAATAATTAATTAAAAAATCTTCGTATACTTTTGGATATATTACACTGTAATATAGCGTAAAATGTTTTTAGTTTTTATTTATTATTTTATTTTAACGCAACGTTTTGTTTAACGTTTATTTAACGAGTTACTTTGTTTTGTATTTTTATTATTGACATTTTTTATTTGAAGGGGCTTGGTGATAAGACAGAACTTGTCTTCTTCTTGCCCCAGCCATGTATTTATATATTTGTATTGCATAAACTTGTAAACTTTTCTTATCGGCGAAATACATAATAATAAATAATAATAATGCAAATTGCATTTTTAGATGTTCTTATCAATAAGTTTGTTTCGCTTTCCACATCAGTTGCTCACAAAAAAACATATACTGGTCTATTTCAAAAATTTTCCAGTTTTGTTCACTATTGTTATAAAATTAGTCTTATACGTTGTTTAATTGATAGAACGTATAAAATCAAAAACACATGGCTAGGATTTGATAAGGACATAAAAAGTCTATCTTATGTTTTAAAAAATAACCAATATTCACCTAAAATAATCGACACTGAAATTAAATTATTTATTGATAAAAAGTTAAATCCATCTGTGATAAATAATGATAAATTGATAACCAAAATAAAAGATATTGTAAGCTTCCGTTTATAGGTTTTTACTCAAATTTTAATAAATCTAAAGTTAACAAAATCATTAAAAAATATTGTAAAGATGTTATAATTAATTTAATTTTCACTACCAACAAATTACAAAACAGTTTATGTATAAAAGATCCACTTCCTAAGCTGTTCAAATCCAATGTTGTTTACAAATTTTCTTGTGCTGGATGTAATGCCAGTTATATTGGAGAAACCTCCAGACACTTAACAACAAGGATTCATGAGCATCTTACAAGTGACAAACAATCTAATGTTTATAAGCATTTAATTTCATCTGTTAACTGTAAAAATCGAAGTAACTATAATTGTTTTAAAATTTTGGATACTGCTTCTAACAAAAACAAATAGAAAATTAAAGAAGCACTCCATATTAAATGGGAAAACCCATCTTTAAATAAACAAACTGTTCATTATAATATAAATTTGTCTATCTAGTTTTTTTTGCTTGTTTGTTTTTTTTGCTATTTACGGTATCATAATTTGTATCATACTTTTTATTGCTTTGTAACAATTCTATTTGTCTGTTAATATTTCTCCATAATATCTTCAAATTTTGATTTTATATTTATATCCAGAGGTTTAAATTGTAATTTTATCTTTTGAAAATGTAGTATGTTAACTACGAAACATGTCAAGATTAAAAAATATCGTGTTTTTCTTTAAAATATGTTCACATTTATTGCTACTGCTTTGCTCAAGAAATATATATATATTTCTTGAGCAAAAAAGCCAAGTACCCGGTAATTTTGCTTTTTTCCCGGGTACCCGGAATCGGTCATTTTGTTGCAGTACCCTGGTATCATAAAAAAACCTTTTTAATAAACAGCAACCTTAAGTCCTGTAACTATTTGTTTATGTGGTACTTTAAATTGTGTAGAAATACTATTAATAGGATTACTTTTAGTTTAACTTTAAACTATTAAACTTCTTGATATAAGTGTAAGAGTGTTGTAGAGTCGATAACCACAAAGCCCTATTTACTCAATATAGATGTGTTTTAAAATATTTTTTTAAATATATTTTTGCAAAATAATCAGAATATATTGCAAATTGGAAACTGATTTACACGGATATTTGAATAGCTTCTTATTGTGTGAGAAAATTTTTTCACAAGAGTATTTTTCGAAGTTGATAGAGTTAATTTTAAAGCTCTTGATGATTTTGGCATTAACAACATCAGAGGGCAAGTTATCCCAAATATTAACAACAATGATATATTTTACAATGTCTTACTTCTATCCGAAAAGTGATCCGCTTTTGTTCTTTTTACAAATGGCAGATTAAATTTGTAGATAAATATTGTTTAACTTTTCTTAAATGAAGTATATTTTAAATATAAATATTATTTAGGTGAAAGTATTAAGGTGGTAGTCTACCTTGAAAACTAAATCCTAAAATTCTTTATCAAAAAACTCAGTATTTGGCAACAATATTAAAAACCTTATAAAACTATGAAATTTTCATTTATATTTTCAAATTTGGTTTTAAAAACACTGTTTTTTGGTCCGCGGGACCAATAAAAGGGCATCTACGCTGCGATAAATAACTCAAAAAGGATTAGAGATACAGAGCTGGATTCTTTTTTACACCATCTAATAAGGAGGTTAAATTGGCTGAATTAAAAGGAAAAAATTTATTGAAAAGTTTTTGTTTAAATGATAATTCAAAATGGCAGCAAAATTTTGAACCAAAATACAGAGTTTGAGCCCAATTTACTAAAAAACCGAAAAAGTAAAAATAAAAGTGTTAATTCAGTCAATTTAATAGATTATTTATAATAGAATTAAATTTCAGGTCAATAGCACTTGTTTGGAATTAGTTTCTTATCGCACCATTTCCAAAAATTACATTTTGAGAAAAACAGAAAAGAAAAGTAAAAACCATTTGATTTAGTCAAACTTAAGCCAATAATTCACAAATTGCATTAACAAACCATTATTTTTACAAAACAGACTGTTTCAAATCTACATTAGCTTTAGAAATGCTTTTTTATATGACTTAAAATTACATAAATTACTTAAAAAAAAAAAAAAAAATACCGAAACCAATTAATTAGTAATTGTCAAATGCTAGATATAACAATGTACAAAAAAAATTCAAAAAAGACCAGTTTCATATACGACTCTTTCGTTTTCTTCATTGGCATCTGCAAAACCTTTACGCTGGGGTCTTTTATTTTTTGTTTTGTTTAAGGTTGACTTTTGGAATAGACTTGTGATTCACGAGCGACTTTCGCACAATCTTTGTTGGTGCAAAATTCTTTTGTAAATTTTCATTATACATATTTAGCATGTCAAATAGGGGAGAGTGGGGTATTGGCGAACACCTAAGCGGGAATGCGAATTAAAGACACCAGTTATACAAAATTGATCATATTTATTGCTTATCAATTAGTTTAACTACTCAGTCACAAACCCTCAAAAGGAATTTTTAAAAATCTTATTATAAAATAAAAATTTATGCCAGAAATAAAACCATTGGTGTTCGGAATTACCCTGCCTACGTGGGGTAATTCCGAACACATTGGGGGGCAATCACAAGCACTGTTGTGTAATAGCGAATAAAAAGCTAATTGTAATAACTAAGTCTAAAAACTATATTATGCAACAAAAAAAAAAAAAAGGAGTGACTTTATTTCCATAGAAGCTACAACAGAGTGTTACTCAAGAAAAATTTGCATAAAATTATGAGAAAAATTTAAAATCAAATTATAGTGAACAACATCCGCAGCTTCATTACACTACTGCACGTCTGGAACTGAGCATAGGATCCCTTCTCAGCAGGTAAAAAAAAATTGTCGAATTTATTTTTTTACAATGCTGTTTTGACCATGTTCGGAGTTACCCCGCGTTCGCCATTACCCCACTCTCCCCTACATTTAACACTCCATTTAATCCCTCATTAAAATTTATGATTGCAGATGAGACACCAATTTCTAAAGTCTCCTCTAACAAAAATAGCTTTTGTACATCTTTTCCAAATAATTCCATTCAATGATTCATTAAATGGAATGCGGTAGTCAATACATTAGGGTGGTCCATTTTAAACTTTTTTTTGAAATTTTAACCGGGGTTTTTACCAGTGATGACATTTTATCTAAAAACGCTAAATACCAAAAATTTCGAATTTAGAACGAATTTTACATCTCCGACAAGACAGAAAGTTCAAGTAATGGATTGCGCAAGCGTTGCGCAAATTTTTACTAACAAACAGTTTTTTTTTTTTAATGAAGTTCACACAATTTATTGGACAATCACTAAGGAATAATTCTACAAAAATTTATTAATTCACGACTTATTGTACTTATCCCTAAAGAGATTTGTTTTAAAACACCACAGATATTGGGTAACATAATTCAAATTAGTTACTCTTATTCCAATACATTTCAAACATTATAATATCGATAGTTTCTTTCCATTATGAATTTTATATTGTGTAATTGCATGAAATTGCATTTAAGGAAGTCATAAGGTCTTAATTCTCTTGAGACAGCAATAGTTCTTAAAAACATGCCACAACGTTAATAAGTTTAATTAACCACGTTTTAAATGAACCTTATTCTGTATCATTTTAATATTGCTAAGTATATATCTAAACGTATAGTCAATAACAACACTTGTATTACAAGCTTCAGTCTTGTATTAAATCACGACAATGGCTCTTATACTAAAGAAGATTGGTAGACCTAGTAAATGTTTTGAAAATAATGTATCTATTGATGCAGAAGAGTCAGTACTTTGATCAGGAAAAAAATGTTCACTACATTCGATACATATTCTAGCTGTTGCTATAAGCAAAAATATTGCCGATAAAAAAAGCAGACGTTCTTCTCATTTAAATCATTGGATTGTTGGTTTTTTCTTAGAAAAATTTAAAGGAGGAAAGCTACCATTGAATAGAGCTATATTTCAAAAATATCTTTTTGAGAGAGAAAACAATACTATAAAAGAAACAAGACTCATTGCAAATCATCTGGTTAGCGAAATTGTTAAAAGCTTTTGGTTTCCTGCTTGTATTCCAACGAAGCATAACAAGAAGGACTGTGCTGATCAGATTGTCCGTTTGGTAAAAGAATATGAAACACTGAAAAAAATTCCGGAAAGCCGAAGACAAGAAAGAAAAGTAAAGCAAAAAGCTACATTTTTTACAATTTAACTGGAAACTCTGTTTGATATATTACATACAGACACTTACACATTGCTGAAACACTCTGGTAACGACGAGTGGCTTATTGACTGGGAATTTCTAAAAAGCCAACGAAAGTTTCCTCAAGTGGGCTCAATGGCTAAAGTTGACAAAATACTTGCTGAAAAAGAGCGACAACGCTCCATCAAACTTCATTATCAGGAAAGAAAGAAAAGAAAGGAATTGCTTCATATTAAGAAACAGCAACACAAATGTTTAACCATTACTGATAATATTAAAGTTAACGAGGGCGACAAATTTTTTTCAGATATTACGGAAGAAGATGAAAGAGATAAAAGTTTTTCAGTGAAAGAGAAAAAAAAAACATCATTGCAAATCAGTGATAACGACAAAAATTTCAAAAAGAGAACTATTAAAAGAAACGCATACAGTTGCTGATGGATCCGGTATTAGTGAAAGACAACAGCTACTTATTTTGGGAAAGACATTAGCATTAGATGGAGCAGCTTTAAATGATAAGACACTTTCTATATCATCAATTCATAGAGCAAAATCAGCTTACAGAATTGAAGACGTTAAATTAATCGAAGAAACTTGGATTTCACCTGAATATTTGGAAATTCATTGGGATGGAAAAACTTTCAAGCAAACTACTGGAAAAAAGGAAGAGCGACTTGCTGTGTGTGCAGGACCATCTCCTAAATTGCTAGGTACTCCTAAAATTGCTGACGGAACTGGTCAAACGCAATGTTGTTCAGTGATGAACCTAGTTGATAAACGGAA
This sequence comes from Hydra vulgaris, assembly GCF_038396675.1. Lineage (NCBI taxonomy): Eukaryota > Metazoa > Cnidaria > Hydrozoa > Anthoathecata > Hydridae > Hydra > Hydra vulgaris. Next base: position 46,106,651 of record NC_088934.1, on the reverse strand, counting down.
ATTAAAAGCATCTGTTGTTGCACTTGTCTATGATACAACATCTGCAAATTCTAATTGAGAAGCAAATTGGACGTTCTCTACACCAACTTGAATGTAGACATCATATTCCAGAGCTCTTTATAAAAGCAACATTCAATGCTTTTTGTGGTCCGAATAAATCAACAGAGTTCAGTTGTTTGAAAGGTTCAAAGGAGAATTTCATAACCTTAACAAGAGTATAAAAGAACTTAGAGTGTGGGACTGGCCGCATAATCAAAATAGTTTTTTATTTCAACAAGCACTTTATGTAAAGAAATGGGCAATGGAATGCTTAAAGATAAAAACATTTCCTTGTGAGGACTATCGCAAACAAGTGGAGCTTACTCTATTTTTTTTCAGTGGACATATTAAAAGAGGTTTCCGCATTCGGTATGCTGGTTCTGAACATCATGCAAGGTGGATGTCAAAAACCATTTATTATACAAAAATATTCCTACTATCTCTTACTTTTGAACTTACTGATGAAGAAGTCAGAAAGGTTGAGAGGATGGCTGAGTACATTTGTCTTTTTTACGCAAAGTACTTTCTTCAATTTGCTATTACTTCTGCTACTCCAGCTGCATTTATTTTATTTAATGAGGAAATTTAAATCAATCGACCTTGAAAGTGCAGAGGAAACCATCAAGTCTTTTGAAAGTTACCTTGGATACTTATCTGAGGAGTTAGTAGTCTTTACTTTGTTCGACGACTCTGTGAGTTATACAGAAAAGACTATGATGGGTCAAAAATTTATAAACTTACTAAGACCTAAAGTATTTACTCCATATAAACTGAAGACTCCGATTATTATTTGGCGCGACGAAGAAAAACCTTTTTTATCGTCTTTTTTTGGCGAAAAGCCATGGTTACTTTTTCATTTGTTAAAATTAAAAAGACCCCAAGAATGGCTAAACGTTCCATCAGAACATTGGAACAAATTCGAGGACTTTAACGCCGCAAAAAAATTTGTATGCAATCTTTCTTGTGTCAACGATTTTGCAGAGCGAGGTATCAAGCTTATAGGGACATCAAAGACAAATATTTTGATCCAGTAGAGAGAGAAAAACTTGATCAAGTTGTGGAAAAGCATCGAAACAGCTTTTAAGGTGCATATTTCTCAAAGAAATCAATTGAAATTAATTTTCAACAAACAAATAAAATTTCAGTGACGTTATTAATTGTTTATTTATTAATATTTCAATAAATCTTTTGTGGGATATGTACAAATAGTCGTAAATTAATAGAATTTTGTATAATTGTTTTCTAATGATTAATAATTAAGTTGTGTAAACCCCACTTGGTAACTATAACAATAAGTGGATAAAAAAGTTGCGCAATACTTGCGCAATCCGTTGTTCTAACTTCCAATGTTTTGTGGAGGATCTAAAAATTGTCCTAATTTCAAAATTATTTGTATTTAGGGTTTTTAGATCAAATTTTATTACTGGTAAAAACCCTGATTAAAATTTCAAGAAAAAGTTCAAATTGGATCATCCTATCAATACATTTTCCAGTGTCACTAGAAATTATAGCTATGACACCATTTAAAGAAGAAAATCCTCGCTTTTGCCAGGTATTATCACATGAAACTGTAACATTTGTCTTGTTCTCCCCAAAACCTTGTTTAATCTCAGTAGCTGCTTTATTCATAAAGTTAAGAGTAACTTGCTTGTAAACAATTAATGTTTCTTTAAATATCATGAAATGTTTTTTTGTGCATTGATAGGGGTAAATTCATAAACCCATAAAAAGGTTGTTGGGGCAGCAATTCCTTTTCCTATTTCTCTAATGGCAATAATGGATATCATATTAATATCCAATTGATATTGCCCACCAGATCCATTATCCATTTCTTTGCTAAAGTAAACCTTTTTTACTCCATGAGCAGATAGAGACTGTACATGTAAGCTCAAATAAAACAGACAGTTCTTTCTTTCTTGATAAATCTGTCGAAAGTTTAATACCCCTTGATTGACATTGAGTACACATAGCAATTTCGTATATATGATATTTTTAAAGACAAAGCTATCCAACATGATGTAATATTAAGGAAAACTCGATTCAATTAGGTATGTTTCTTTGATAAAGTTGAAGCATTAAAATTACTTGTAAAAGTTGTGTTATTTACAAGACTATTTACAGAGACAATGTTAGATTCTTACGAAAGAGAACTTAAACTTTTGCCATGAAAACGTCGTTTTTTGAAAATTCTTGACCAACTTGTTTTACGTGTTTTTTCAGCATCAACTTTTTTACTAATCATACTAATTATTATTTTCTAAATTTAAATAATAACCATTAAGTTAATAAATATATAAGCAGGACTCCTAGCATGAATTACATGTATTCTGCTCACACAGATTAATATATAAATATAAAATATATCTGCCAGCAGCAAAATCAAGCTTCTGATATATCTTTCGAATACGATGCTTTTGGTTATACTTTAAAACTGCATGTGAATACCCTGGGTTACTTTTTAAAGTATACCGATGATTAAACAAAAATAAAGTAAAAGTTCATTTTTCTTAAAAGATTCAAGTAAAAATATCTTATAAAAATCGCTTAAATTAGGTATCACAACTTTTTTTTTTTACCATCTATGTCTAATGATGAATTTATATAATTTCTAAATATTTTTATGAAAAACAAATATCACCACCATTTTCTACGTATATGAAATAGTTTAAAACAGTATAATTTAAAATTTTTAAAATTTTTATATTTCAAGGTAGGCTACACCTTAAGAGGACGTTCGAATACTTGTAAAGTAATACTTTATGTTTCCTATATTCATTTCCGGTTAAAAAAGCATTAAAGTCTTTAATAGAAAAGTGAAACAACAGACGCATATGAAGCATTTTTACGAATTATAATACTTTTTAATAAACCTAGGCTCATAAAAAATCAATTATAAGTATTTTGTAATTATAAAAGCGTGTTTTTGAATTAACTATAAATTATAGGGAACTTTTGATGCTTTAAACTTTTAACTTTTATACTTATTTTTATACATCGACTTCAGCTTTTACTCTTTTTACAAATGGCGGACTATATTTTTAAACAAAAAAAGCGGCTTCATTGAAAAATTTGCTATTCAAGATTTTAGTCTTTTATTAAGAATTCGTCCAATAAAACCCCCTAGTTAGATATCTAGTTTATATAATATATCATTGTTTTTTTAGATATTGCTTTTATTTGTGATAGTAAACTTTGGGTTCAATCCACAGACTAATAATTATGTAACACCAAAATTTCTCATTAAATTTAATAGTTTTTTGAAGTTTGAATCTTATTTTAATGGTGTCAAAAGAAAAGTTTATACTGTCCAAATGTTAATGATCTAATGTTGAAAAAATTTAGTGATTTTATCCGTTTGATGCAAAATAATGAAGAAATAGTTATAGATGAACAAATTAATTCTATAAACACAAATAAGTAGCTGTGGCTCAGTGGCGTTTGTTTAAGAAGCAAGAAATTCGGGGTTCAATGCAAACTCTAAGCACATTTTAAGTAATTTTCTTGGTGCTCTTCCGCGGTGTTCTATGAAAAGATCATTTAGTCTTCTCCGTAGCGGATTACACGCAAGGTAAACTAATACCCGATTAAAATAGAGGCTCGTAATTTATTCATGAGAAAAAAATTTCATGCTTTTTTATTAACATATTTATTCAATTTCAAAAGCAAATGCTTTTTTTAATTGTAAAATAAAGTATTTGATCAATCAAAGAACAACATCCACCGTCAAAAAACCAATCCAAAACTTATAATTACACATTTTTGTTGTTGGCATGCCTAAAGGTAATTCTACCTAAGGTTCGAAATGCTCTAATCCGCCACTAGTTCTTCTTGTAGCATCAAATAAACAAAATTGTAAAAAAAGGGAAATCATTATAGCATTTGAATATTTTCCACTTCTCGTACTTCAATAAAAAAGGGTAAATAATACTAAAGACAAAAAACTTTCGTTCCCAGGCTCCGATCATTGCATTTTTTTGCGAAGCGCCGTTATTTGATATTCGCATAAACATATAAATTCTTGGAGTTTGCTCCATGTCTGGAAGTTAGCTATTTCTAATACCAAAAAACAGCTCCACTACCACTGTTTATTTTTCACTGTTTATAATCCGCTGTTTATTTTTCTCTTATCTAAAATATTTACATCTACGACTCAAGTTTCAGCCACAAAACATTTATAATGAAAATGAGACAGGTCTCACGACTGTTAAAGAATCAGTTGAGGTAGTTGCTGGTAATACATCAGTTTTAACTAATCAAGGGCTTAAGTTTTTATTACTTAAAAATTATCAAGTAATAACAAAGAAAATTAGTGTTTTATAAATATTTGTTTAAAAAGTGTCCGATTTTCAATTTTGTATACAACTACTATAAAATAAAATATTGCCGTTTTTTTGCATTTTGATAATTTCCCGACTTTTTTTTTTTCTTTTTTCTTTTTTCATATTTACCCATTTCGTTGCTGGCCATAAATTTTTTTTGTTTGTTAGTTTGTTTTTAATTTAATTCAAACTGTTTTGTCTTAAATATTATTTTTATTAACCTAATTTTATATACAGTATCGGACAAAACGAGTTCAACCAAATAATGCTAATTTAGTTTCTTTATATAAAAGTGCTGCATTTTTTCATTTTCGATTATTCCACCGTTTCGATGTATAGGACCTAGACCGTTAGCAGAAAAACACCCCCAGACCATTACATTGCCTCCACCATGCTTCACGGACTTATGGCAGTAACGTAAATTGAGGCGTTTTCCGGCAGGCCGACGTACATGGCAAATGCCATCGCTCCCAATGATGTTGAACTTCGATTCATCACTGAACAGGACTTTGCAGGGCGTCGAGAAAACAATCCGGCTTCAACAGCACGTCGTCTGATTGTTCGGTCCGATACAGGCAGCTCTAATTGCTTTTGTATCTCGACTGATGATATCCAGGGATCTTTCTTGACGGACCTGACGATTATAGAATCCTCTCTAGAAGTGGTGAAACACGGTCTTCCACCTTTGTTATCTGGTGCCAACTTCCCCGTAGAACGATATTTGGAACATATTCTTGATACGGTCCATTTTTTCACGCGATATTTATCACAAATACTTTTTTGTGACATTCCACTTACTTAATCGCCAATAATTTTCTTTCTTAGTTCCAATCCAAGACTGTCGGGAGCCATTTTTGCACTTGAAGTCATAAAAATAATAAAAATAAATAATCACGCTTCTCAAGGGTTACGTGTTACATTTACCTTGTGATGATACAATAATGCTCTGTGGAACACAACGTCTTGGTTGGATGTGGACTGTATTGATGTAATGAAACACTTGTTGTATTTCACTTCTTGTGTTGATGTTCTAAAAATAAATAAAACACTTTGATAAAACTCACTTTGATAAACTGTCTTGATAATACTTACTGATTGACTTCCATATACTGACTGAATTACATGTCGATTTACATGTCTCTTATATAGTAAAATGAACCTGTTCTGGAAGATTTTAGATGCTTCTTTTCAATGCTTCTGGAAGCTTCTAGATACGTCTGGATGCTTCTGAATGTTTCTGGATATATTTCTAGATGCTACTGGATGCTTCCAGATGCTTCTTTTGGAAACTTCTGGAAGCTTCTGCATGCTTTTGGAAACTTCTGGATACTTCGTTTAATTATTAAAAAACTTCCGTGACGTTGACACAGACCAGACTTAAGAAAATGAAACAAACCAAAAAAGTTGCACTTGTTTTGTCCGCCGCAAAATGGCACTTGTCAACAAAATTCTGCCTGTGTGCTGTCACCTGTCAGCTGATTGCTCATATCGTGGCATGCTATGACTCTAGATTCCTGAACTGTTTACTGTGGTAGTATAGTTCATTTCTTTTTTAAGACATGTAAAATTAAGAACACTTTTTAGCATTGTTCGATGTTGGTTGCAAATGTTTTGTCCAATACAGTATATATATATATATATATATATATATATATATATATATATATATATATATATATATATATATATATATATATTTCTAGTTATATTTAAAAGTAAATCAAATAAAAAATTGAAAGTGAGTGGAGACTTCAAAGGAAAAGTTATTTGAAATCGGGAATTAAATTCAACAAAGAATGAAAATATTGTTAAGTGTGATTATTTTCCTTCAACTTTCAAGGCAAAATAAGCAACAACAGAATTACTATTTTTACAGATTTTTGTTGTGACAACGTGTAAGAGGACACTGAGGAAATTGATGATGATGATTATAAAGAAATTTATTAAACTTCTTATTTCTTTGTTAAGTAAAACCTTCCAAAACCTTCTGTTCTTCTGTCCAAAAATTCAAACAATTGCAAGGTTTTTTTAAAAGGGATCGTAAGGGATCGTCAATAAATAGCGTAACGCAAACTTTCACAATAAATAAAACAAAAAAGATCAAAGAACCTTTAAAAACCTTTACAAAAAAAGCGTAAAACTAAAGAATTTCACCATTTCCAAGCTCAAAACTCCAATTTAATAATAAACAAGGCTTCTTTAAATTTTTTGGATTCTTGGACCGAAATGTTGGCATTTTTATTTTGAGTTTCATTAAGAACTGTCCAGCAAACATTTTAACTTGAAAATGCTTTTTCAAGTTAAAAGTTTCTCAAAGTGCGCAAAATTTAAGTATTAATTTAAATTTAAAAAAGTAGAATGCTTTCAAGTGATGATTTCGCTAAGCAAAATCATTACATGGAAGCATTCTAACTTAATTAATATATAAGTTATTTGTAGCTACTTAAACTCATCTATTTTTTCCAGTATTCCAGTATTTTGCAATAAAAAAACAATCACCAACCTCTAGCTGTTCAAAAATTAGTCTTCAAAAATTGTATTATTTAAAGATATTATACATAGATATTATCTATAGATAAAATCTATAAATAATATCTGTTGATAATATCTATAAATATTACAAAAGCACCTATTATACATCTAACTTTGTCAAGTACAAGAATTTATCTCGTTTAAACGATGCAGAGATTTAAATGTATCTCTAGAGAAAAAGATTTAGTTGATAAAGCCAATATTTTCAGGTTTTATAAAGAAGAAAAAAATGTTCAAGTTATATTGCATCACTACTTCAACCCAATAGTGGATGGTCATCATCATGATCCGTGATGGTTCTGTTAGTGATTGTGAAAAAAGAGTTTTTCTTTTGAACAACTCTTTTGGTTCTTTTTTTGTTACCAATAATTGTATTTAACCGGACTTAAATTTACCACTACACAAAATTCCTTAAATAATGAAATATTTTTATACAGTTCTGTAGTTTTATTTCTACAAAAGCTTCCGTTAAAGTCATCAAAATCCAAAATGTTAGAAACAATATTCACCTTGTTAACACTTTAAAAAGCATTTCAGAGTGATTAAAAAATTGTCAACTCAATAAATTTGCCAAAAAACTTATTTATCTACGCTATGGAAAGAGTTGTGCACATTTTTTAATGAATACAAATGTACATTACATGTACACTCTTATTCATTGAGGATTAATAGGGGTATTGAAACTGTATATTCAATTCAAGATATAGGCGTAATCTTATCTTTGATATGAAATTTTTTAACCGCTGTTCTTTTTAAACTGTTCTTTAAATGCAAACAAGCTAAAACAATAAATAATACTAAAAAGAAATCTATTTTTACCTGTCTAAATGTGTTTTCTGAAAAAACTTACAACCTTCTTCATATTCGCCCTTAAACCTCTAACATCTCAAACATAAGCGAAACTGCTGATCTTATTAATTTTGTTTTCACACAATAAATTTTTAAACGCAAAAAGTAATGGCGTGGATTGCAGGTTCAATGGTAATTGACTGTTATCAAGATTTAAATGATCAACGAACAAAGTTTTTTTTGGACTTGGAGATTGATTTTAGCTCATCAAGAGGTTGTTTAGTTTGTTTAAAAGTATGTGTTTTAAAAATCTCAGAAAAGTATGTGTTTTAAAAATCTGTATTCTGAGAGTCTCAGATAAATCTTTATTCATTATCGGTACTGAATCTTTAGAAACTTTTACAATTGCAAAATAATTTTTGAAAGGGTTATCTGCTTCTGATGATGAAACTGAAAGTAGCAAAACAGTGGGCTAATTTACCAAGGTAAAGAAACTTCAAGTTCCCAGATGTATTTTTTTTCAAAAGCATTTCATTAAACAAAGTATGATTTTAATTATTTAGTGTATAAAATAAAAAGTTATAATTGTAGACACGCTTACTGTTAACGATAGCTTTTTAATGATTTATCCAAGTTTCTCATCATGCATGTTCAGTTAAACGTTGATTGCTCAACTTGTCCTACACAGTTACTTAAGTTACCCCGTTGGGACAGGTTGAGCCGCTTGGTAAACTATAAGAAACTTTATCTCAAACAAATCATAGGAAAAACATTTTCTAACCAATTTTTAGCAGGTTAAACTATATTCCCAATAGTGAAAAAATTATGTAAATCCGAGGCATCGTCCATGAAATCAGGTAGATTTAGTAAAAGTTGCTCAACTAAATCCGCTCTACTTTAAATCAAAAAATCCTTGGACTAAACGTTTTGTGGTCTTTTACTATAGCAATTGAAATAACAATAGCAAACAGAAATCTTACCAGGAATTTCTCTATATGTCAATCAAAGATGTTGCTGATATTGTAACAGTAACAGCATGCTGTTGAGGAAATTTTAAATATAAACGGAGAAAGCATAATCAATTAAAAAAAAATTAAAAAAGTTATTGAAAAAAAAATTGTTTTGATATTCAAAAAACATCTCATTAGAGCTATGTGGATTGTCTATTGTCATGCGCTCATAACTAATTGACTTTTCTTTAAATTACAATTATTTTTTAATTACATTTTTTGTTTATTAATTACAATTCTATGACATAATAAAATGCAATATATAAAATATACGACATATCATGATACAACGTAATTTAACAAAGTATAATGTAAATTAATAATTAATGTTTCTTATCATAAAAACTAACAGTGTTTCTTTATAAATAAAAAAAAAATTATTTTTCTATAAATGCAATGATGTTGTTGTAAAGGAAACTTTCAGAAAACTATGAAGTCTTATCACCTCTTTAAATGATTAAATAAAATCTAGATTTTAATTATATATATATTCATAAGTAGTTAAATAACGTACAGTCAGTGATACAAAAAGACATTTTAGCAGATGATTTTCTATAGTTAGATATAGTTAGCCGTTAACAGTATTATAAATCTTTTATTAGGCTTAATACGTGTTGATAAAATTGCTAGTATTAAGTAGGAGGTGTTTTAATTTTTTTTGTCTCTATTAATAGTTTAGTCCATTGTATTTTAGCTGGTGGCATCACTTAGATATGATTTGATTTAGTATAAATACTTTACGTTATCTATCTCAAAGACAAAAAAAATGCTGCCACAGTAGCATAATGATTTCCTTGTTATATATATATATATATATATATATATATATATATATATATATATATATATATATATATATATATATATATATATATATATATATATATATATATATATCGGTAATTAAAATATTTTTTTTACTTTTTATGATACGTGAATTACAATGGATATTTTTTATCTCTTTCGCAGACGAGATAAAAATTGTGAGCTTGCTGAGAGTTTTTTTCACCTGTTTCAAAAGCGTCCTAAACGGGGGAACTGATTAAAGCTAGTTTTTGACGATACTTCTTGAGAAATATTTTATTCACTAAATGTTACAATAAAAGTGATAAAAAAAAATTATTTATTTGAAAAAAAAATTTCTTTAATTTGTTTGAAGAAAATTTGGTCGAATGTAGTAAATTTTCATTTTAAATGTCCTCTTAAACGAAATTTTTATTTTATTCCACTTTTGCGAAATTCACTTAATTAAACAATTTGTCGCTCTCTTACAAACGTAGTCAAATAGTTACGTCAGAAAAACAGCCGAATTTTTTTCTCGAGGTTTGAATTGCAACTTCCGAAGAATCGAGAGCTGTGCAAAAAGATTACTTAATAAAAATTGCATAAGATTGTTTTTAAAAAAGAAAAGTTATACTTGTCCATTAACTTGGAGAGCATATCAAAGTAAGCATATCAACAAGCTTAATGTTTGTAAAATATAGGAAAAAAAAAACGACAACAGTAAATAAGAACAGTTGGACCGCTCCATAAGTTTAAAATTGTTTTTAATTAAAGAAAAAAAAAAATTAACTAGAAGTATTGTAAAAAATAATGGAATCATCATGTCGAATGCTTTCAGATAAGTTTCCTGCGGATATTTCGTTTACTGCTTTGGATAGTATTTCTGCTACATGTAAAGTTACAAACAAAATTGATATAGGAAAATACTTTGATGTTTTAAAGACAGAGTATACAAAGATTCAAGAATCACCTAAATCTAAACGAGTTGTTGGAAGGTCTGATAGCTCTGGGACAGCTGAGGAAATATTTTTAAGTTCAAAGAGAAAAAAGTTAACACAAATTAAAAAGAGAACTAGCCTTGGAAACATTGATAGCTTAAAACAAAAAAAATTACATTGTGAGCCCTTTTCTAACGACATAACTGATGTAAATTTGAATGAAAATTGTGATTTTTTGCATTCATCTCAAAATAAGATGGATATAAATTTGAATAAAGTTAAGCTACGAATGTATCAAGATCTGCAAGTTGATGAATTGATGATACATCACCACCTACAAGTAGACGAACTAGGTGGATCTTATTCTGAAGGAGACTTACGAGTTTTTATTAATAATAATCATTTGTCATCTTCAAAAAGTTGTGAATCACTGATTGGCCTTAATGAAAGACACAAAGAGCATGCATTGATGTATGGAAAATTATTTTCTGTTTCTGAAGAAAATAGAAAATTAAGAAAAAAGTATTTTAATGAAAGAAAGTTTTCAAAAGAAAAACTACAAAAAATTGAAATAAATCAAAATAATATTGAAGAGGAATTTAGCGAGAAATTGAATTTAGGAAATTCTTAGAAAACACTTATTTAAAAAAAAGAATTATAAAAACATTTATGCCTATGTATCTCATATTATTAGTATTATTGTTTCTAATTTATTGATTTAATGTGTGTGTGTGTGTGTGTGTGTGTGTGTGTGTGTGTGTGTGTGTGTGTGTGTGTGTGTGTGTGTGTGTGTAAATTTCTGTGTGTGTAAATCTCTGTGTGTATATATAATGAAAGATAACAATTATATTCCATTCTTCTTTTACTTTATCAATTTCATCTATTTTATTAGGACATTACTTGACACTGACTTTTCTTAAGCAAAGAAAAAAGTTAGTGTTTTTTACTATTTTGTGTATATATATATATATATATATATATATATATATATATATATATATATATATATATATATATATATATATATATATATATATATATGTATATATATATATATATATATATATATATATATATATATATATATATATATATAAACTATATATGTGTGTGAGTGTGTGTGTGTGTGTGTGTGTGTGTGTGTGTGTGTGTGTGTGTGTGAGTATGTGTGTTTGTGTGTGTGTGTGTGTGTGTGTGTGTGTGTGTGTGTGTGTGTGTGTGTGTGTGTGTGTGTGCGTGTATGTGTGTGTCTACATACACTATAAATGTCTGTTTTATTAAGCATTTTCTTGCTGTTTGTAAAATATTTTAAGACAATTGTAACTATAGTTAATATATAACTTGTATATATTTATAAATATTGTTGGTAATAAACATGTAAATAAAATATAAAATTGAAAATTATAAATTATTTAACTATATAGAAGATATTTTAAATTTATCAATGAATTGTAATCTTGCTTTCAATAGAAGAAAAACTAAGTTAAATTAAAAAAGCTTGTGCGCAATCTTTCTGTAAAGTTACCATTTCGAATTGATTTTTTTTCATAAAAGTTTACTGAAAGACCTTTAACACAGTAACAAATTGTTTATGCGGGTGTCTCCTCTAATCACATAAGGAGATATATAAGTATGTATGTATACATATATGAATGCAGCATTAAAAAAGTTATTGCTGCCCCAACCTAAACATTTAATCAATGTAGCGGCATTCCTTGCATGTTCTACCTATTCAGGATGTCTTCATCAGTGTGATACACAATGATGACATGCTAAAATAGATAGCTGCGTGGGCTCTAAAGAATCAAAGTGCACAAAATATATAAGGAAATTGTGTCTTTAGATGCATATTGTTTGTTGTTTATATATATATATATATATATATAATATAAATATATATAATCTAAATATATATATGTATATATATATATATATATATATATATATATATATATATATATATATATAATATAAATATATATAATCTAAATATATATATGTATATATATATATATATATATACATATAACTCCTGTTGACAAAGCTGTGGTACAATATTTGAGCAATAAAAACTAATTGAATTTGCAATTACCTATTCTCACTTTCTTTGTTGTTCTATTTATAAAGTGTTTTTCTATTTATAAAGTGTTGTTCTATTTATAAAGTAATTTTAACTGAATTTTTTCTTCATTTAGATTAATTAATAATAACATCACAGAATGAAGTCAACTACTTTAAATGAACAAGTGTACAGCTATTGTAATTTGTATCCTAACGCTAAAACTAAAAACATCATATAGTATTTAGTTTTCTTTAATCACCCCAATAGAACCATCAAATGTTACGTGGAAAAGTCAAAGAACAATGAACCGTTGTCTCGTAAGCTTGGGTTATGCAGATAACCAAAAATGCTAAACTACTAATTAGGAACATTAATCATATTGGAGGGTCTTTTGTGAGTTTCATTGTAAAAACATTAAAAAAATCACATTTGTTATGTTATTTAAAGAAAAAACAAAAGCCTGATTGCACTAGTAAACAAATCAGTGTGGAAGAACTTCTTGCAAATTTAGAAACCAACGAATTTAAACAAATAAAAATTCTGATGTTTTACTCAATGAACTGAAAAATGCACCAAAAGTTTAAAATCTAACCACAAAGTAAATTTGAAAAATCTTGTGGTGACTCCCATATCCTCTAGTGAAGTTTCTCAACTATTTATTTCTGCAGGACTTTATTTAGGACTTGACCAAGCAGTGTATAAAAATCATATATAAACGAACGTCACTGAAGGTAATCTTATATTTTGGCCTGACTTAGCACTATCCATTACATTACAAAAGTTGATAATTACGGTTTATAATCCGTCCCAGGATTACTGTTTATTGAGGATTCCTAGTCAATCCTTAAAAGCTATGAATAAAATTGGGAAGCTGAAAAATGAAGATCATCTACAAAAAATGAGTCTGTTCTTGTTTAGGAAAGTGATAAAGAATCTGTAAAAATGTATGTACGAACATGTATGCGGAAAAGTTAACACAGTATATTGTAATGATGAAAAAGCATTATTTCAGTCCAGAAAGTAAAAAAATATATTGTTCACTCTTCTGTATTATTATTTTTTTTCTATAAACTTTTTCTTTGTACTATTACTGCTTGTGTTTATTTTGTGTAAATTCTGTCACCTAAATAAATTTTATAACCTAAATAAATTAAATGCCTCCAGTTTATTGGGTCTTGTGCTTGCAAATGAAACTAATTTATTTCTGCCAAATGATAGCATTTAAAGTCTTTTCTTCTATGAACAATGAACTTAAAAATATGTTAAAATAGTTTAATCGCAATAAACTTTTAACATAACAAAAGTGAAATTTTTTTTTTATGCATCCAGCTAAAAAAAACTTTATCCCAGCTAAAAAGCCTTATCTCTAAAGTTGCACAAAAATATTTATTGACGGTATTAAAATAATAGTTGTTAAATATTTTGTGCCTTTTTTTGTTGTTAATGAAAATGTTACATGAAAATCACATTTAAATTGATTATATTGGCCACAAAAGTTACTAAAAGCTTTGGAACTTTTTATGAAGCCAGAGTTTTTTATTCATATTTGTTTAAGATTTTTAATATCACGTTGGATAGCACAAAAAAGTAGGTTACAATTAAGGCTGTCGAAAACATTGAAAATGCCTGCCCGGGTACCCGTCAAACAAACGGGCGTGTACCCGTTAAAAAAATAATTTTTTTAATAAAAATTGTTATTATAAACACTCAATAAAAACTTTTAATTCAATGATGTCACTTTAGAGATGTTCTTTCTCAAAATTTTATTTTACTTTATGATCCCAGGTTACAAACGTCCAATTTTGGTTTAGAAATACTGTGACCACAGTCGTAAGAGCGTATTCTGATGGTACTGAAGTAGCATTTATGTGCATGTTCTTGTGTGCTAAAATGCTAAAATAGCCCATATATATATATATATATATATATATATATATATATATATATATATATATATATATATATATATATATATATATATATATATATTTTAATTTTTTTTAACAAAATACTTTTATTTTTATTTTTTTTAATAAAATGTTTTTATTTTTATTTTTTTTACTGTAAATCATGCGCGGAGTGTTGCTACATCGACTATCTTATAGCCTGACTCGCAAGGGAGTGCTGCTACATCGACTGACAAATAGTCTGACTCGCAAGGGAGTGCTGCTACATCGACTGACAAATAGCCTGACTCGCAAGGGAGTGCTGCTACATCGACTGACAAATAGCCTGACCCGCAAGGGAGTGCTGCTACATCGACTGAGGGTTTGGTTGGGACAGGCAGTCTATCATTATTAAAAAAAAAAAAATTCCGGTCTTGCATTTTAATTTTTACTTTTTGTCAACAAAATATGGAAAAAACTTTCGGACAACATCTAAGGGTTCTATATATAGCCCATATATATACATTTTCGTTTTCGCTGAAATTTTAATTCTTGCTTGACTTATTAGATTTTTTTGTTGTAATTTATTCATTTGGCAATAAGGTAGTCATAAAAAAAGCCACAAACAATAAAGTTTTCATATCGTTTTATTTTACAGAAAAAAAACTATCAGTTCAGTGACGAAACAAAAAGACGAAATTAAAATCATTTTAAAAAGTTTTGTTATTTTGTAATAAATTTTAATTATACTCAGGTGAAAATAGCATCGGAACAACGTTATCATTCTGAACATAAAAATAACGTGATTTTGATATACCTTTGATTTTTCTTGAATAACTTAAAATTGAACTGAATCCAAGTTCATTTTTTTGTTGTCTTGTATCGTTTTCTGACATGTGAATTACAGATATTTGCAAATCTTGTAATGCTAACGCAAAATCTGCTGCTGACCTGATTTCGTATTGACTAGTTTTAACTCTCAGGGCTGCGATTCGCTTAACAGTAGCTCCTATTCCGTCAACCTGCATCGCTGCCAAGAAATGCTAGAAGAATTTTTTACGAAAACGTTTTTCAAACACAACCATTGCAGCCATAATGCTTTTGTTTTTGAACTGAGAAGTGGCATTATCGCTGAACATGTGTACTTCTTTGACTTTATCAGGAATAAAGTGAAGGATTTTGTCAATGTACGGTATAACGGAAGACTTAGTATGATCAGTTGAATCTGAAACTATGGCAAATGTTTTTAACTCAATGTTCCAGACTGCTAGGGTCATGATAGAAACATGATTTTGACCAAAATGAGCCGCTTGTGGCTCATTTTGATAGAAACACCTAGCGTTTTCAGCCCAGTCAACTTGGATTATCGCAATTTCAGAATTAACACTCATCGAAACCTCCTTCAGTTTATCAAAAATTGTTGATTGGTTTTTCTTTACAAATGCGTCTTTAACGAACTTATCACGCATCGCTGATATTTGTTAGATGAGTTCTGTTACAGTAGACTTTTTTGAAATTTTTTCAATGTTAGACTCAAATTATCTTTACAAGCAGAACTATATGAAAAAATAGAAAGAATTTCAGATTGTTTCTCCTTTGAAGTTGGTAGTGCTTTTAAAACTTTTTTCAATGCTTTTCCTCTTTGTTGAACGTTTTTAAAAGATGAGCTTGGTCTTTGACATTGATTTAAAAGTTTTCTTTTTAAAGCGCGACTTTTTAAAACTCTTAATTTTGCTTTAGCAGCATAAGCAGCTTTTTTATTAGGATCGGCGTTCAATTTTTCTCGATATCTCTTAGATCTAACTCTGGGCATTTCTTTCTTTTTATCAGCATTCCGAGAAACATAATTAGCTTGGTATTCTGCATAACGTTTTTTTTTTACTTCTAATTTTGATTCCATTTCTTAAAAATTTACAACTTTATAAGAAAATGTTAACATAAATCCAAAAGTTTACTAATATTTACTAATAGCCCTTCACAATACTAAAATGCAAAAATTTATTCGAATTTGAAAAATTTGAAAACCCACAACGAAATCTGAACTTTTGGATGATATTTTAACTTCCTTACCGCGCTATTTTATAAAACGCTAATTATCCCGTCGATGGGTTCAGTGACGCAACAGCTTTTAAAATATAACTATATGTTAATACAATGCTTTTTGACCAATTTTTTTTTTAGTAATGATTAAAAGTTTACATTAAAATATATAATTTCTAAAAAAACCTCGCCATAAAGCATAATTTCATTGCGATAATTAAACTTTTTTAGCTTTTAGTTCAGTGACGCAACGTAATTTTTGCAGATGTGTATGTGACAAAAAAACACTTGAATTATTTTTAAAGAGTAAAAGTTTTTTTACTCACGACATATATGTAATCTCAAAGATTCTTTCTAAACAAAAATATGGATATGTTTTGTTTAAAATATTGCAACAACTCGCCCTCAAATTTTACTCACTTTTTCGAATAATAAAAAGAACAAACAGTTGCTAACATTCATCAAATTTATCTACTCGGTTCAAACATTTTCTACTCAAAATTTATTTTAACAATAATTTTAGGGTGTTTAAACTATAATTAAAGAAATAAAACCTTTTGAAAAAAGATATTTTTAAACACGAAATTTATCTCTTCCATCGTGGAAATAGCCATATATACATATATATATATATATATATATATATATATATCTTCCATCTTCCAAGTTTTGTAAGATTATTGAGCGAGAGACAAACTAATAAACATGTTGGATAAGTTTCTGTTTTTCGTTAAAGAAAGCATCGCACACTGGCTTAACAACAATAGACACGATTAATAATAATCACTGAGCAATAATAAGTAGGTATCTAAATCAGAAAATCAAAAAAATTTTCCAAAGTTATATTGAATGTTTTCAGAAATTCTGAGAATGATAAAGATATCGTAACAATTAAAATTTTTAATTTGGTATGTGGATGAAGATCTTCAAGATCTTTCACATATCAAATTAATAGTTAAACTTTTATCATACATTTGATGATTTTAAATTATAAAAATTAATGAAATAAATTTTAAACATATAAAATCATGGTTACCCGTTATTCGATAACTCTATCCAGGCAGAAACAAACGGGCGGGTGCCCGGGTACCCATTGATAGCCTTAGTTATAATGTCTTTATTGACGTCAGAAACATGTTATCCGTTAATATAGTTTGGCGAATTCGATTCATTCATTTTAAACCATTTTTTGTTTAAATGAAAGCTCTCAATATACGAGCTTAATGTGTTTCATTATTGTTTTATGGTTTCAATTCATGTTGAAAAAAAGGTTTATTTTTATTTATTTTTAAAATCTCTTTTTTTGTAAAACTAGTAAATGAATATACACTAAGAAATAATAATTTTATACATTTTTGTCAAATCTGATTTTATTTTTATTTTCAGAAACAAACGTAAAAATATTATACTGTGATATTTTCAGAAACAAACGTAAAAATATTATACTGGGATATTTTTACAATTTGTAAGAAAGAAGCAAGAGTAGTTTACTTAAAATACTTTAAATATATTAAACTACTTTTTAATTACAACAAGATTATTTCTGGTAAAAAAAAGTGCATGATTAATTAGTTTTTTTTTTTTTTAACAAATATTAATGCCTCCCACAGTGTTCGGCTTAAAAAAAATAGTAAGTTTGCACTCAATTCATTATTATTTTAGTTTAGTTTTTTATTATTATAAAAATCCAATGTCAACAATGTTGCGATTGTTATTTACAGTAAATAACTGTTGGAGTTAAATTAATTGCAATAAAAGTTTTAAGAGCATAAAGAGACCAACACAGTAAAAGGAAGCAACGTTGCTAAAATGTTTGTAATAAATAACTATTGGAGTTGAAAAGCCACAGCAAGCTCCATCTGTTACAGAAGAGAGATCAGATTTAAGTTTGGTTGCCTGTTCTAAGCGATATTTCGGAACAAGGTTATATATATATATATATGTATTATTTAAATTATTAGGATTTTTTAAAACTCTGTATAGCCAAATTAAAGTATTTTATTTGATTCATTGTTAATAATTTATTTTATTATTAACAAAATACTCTTCAATACAAATAATAATTAATAATTTAGACAAATATTCTGTTTTTAGAAGTTATGAATATCATCATCACAGGGTTCTACAAAGATTTAAACTTTTTTTTTTCTATTAATAATTTGTTCTAATTTTCTATCGAAATATGGTAATAATTTTAAGTCATGAAACTGCATAAAGTTCTTATACATTTTAACAGATGATGTATCAGTTGCATTATAGTAGCCAATTTATGATAGACAAAAAAAAAAATTACAATTCCATATTTATCTATAATACGCGTCAGACTTTAAATATCCTAGATAAGAGTGAGCTCAGACATTAAAAAAAAATGTTTTTTAGCTTATAAAAGGCCACAGTTGAAGACGCTTTTTTTTTTCAGTATTATTCTTTGTTGTTATGGTTACAACCCTCTCTTAACTATTTAATTCTAAAATATGAACTTTGTGTCCTGCAGTGTCGGTGTTGTGTGTATACACACTATACCAACACTGCAGGCCAAAAACAAATGTTCTTCAGAGCTAAATCCGTATACGGATTTAGCTTTAAAGAATTTTATTAATTCTACTTTCATTATGTTAAGAATAAAAGTGTAACATGTTTTAATTGCCAAAAATTTACGCCAAATCAGTTTCAATAGTTAGGAGTTATTTAAGGTGAAATCTTATTTTATTAAAAATTCTCTGTATAAAATTAAGTTCATGCAACTAAAATGCTGCGGGAAACAGTTTTTTAATATTGAAATTACTATCTATATAAATTAATTTATCAAAAAAGTAATACTAATTGGATAAAATATTGATAAAAAAAAGTCAAGAAAAAAAGGCAGATGCTGTTGCCGATTCACCAATGCCAGTGTCGATTAAGCTAATGTCTACTAATTTGCACATCAAAATTTTAAATAAATTTACAGTATAACTTTACAATAAAATTTTTTTCAATTAAATGAAGAAGATCCGCAGGTCGCCTAGCAACGTTAAAGTTAATCTCTATTTGAGCTTCTTTAAAATTTTTTTTGCTTTAAATATAATTTGCAATCTCTAAACTACAAAAGAGCCATTTTTTAAACCTTGAAAGGCAAAATAAAAATAATTCTATTTAAAAATATATTTCATGGAACATCAAGTAGTAAAAAAAAAAAACAAGATAAAAAAATCATTCACAACTGATAACGAAATTTACATGTTCTTTTTATAGACACCTAGTATATATGTCTTATCTTTGAAAATTTGTGGTCTTTTTATTACTATATAAAATTATAATACTACAAAAAAATGTAAAAATACACAAACAATAGCAACAACAACAAAAAGAAATCATTTTTTATCACGAGAATAGCTTTTTATCAGAATATATTTAGAGTTAGATTTATCTTAACAACCAATCAATTTATCATAATAACAGATACATTTATTAAACAACCGATTAATTTATCATAATAACAGATACATTTATTAAACAACCGATCAATTTATCATAATAACAGATACATTTATTAAACAACCGATCAAATTATCATAATAACAGATACATTTATTAAACAACCGATCAATTTATCATAATAACAGATACATTTATTAAACAACCGATCAATTTATCATAATAACAGATACATTTATTAAACAACCGATCTATTTATTAATCAACCGATCTATTTATTAAACAACCGATCTATTTATTAAACAACCGATCTATTTTCAAAGAATATACGCACGTTATCTAACTAAGTAATATATAAAATTAAAATAAAAAGTATGCAAATAAAAGTAGTATATAAATGAAGAAAAAAAAGAAATTAAAACACAAGTTGGCCAAAACAATGAACCAGTAGAAGGTTTAAACTAATCGAATCAGTAGTGCATCAAGAAAGATATTTTACTGCGTATTTAACAAGTATTTAAATATTGTATATGCGTATTTAAATATTGTATATATAAAAAGACTCTCTCAATATACAGAGAGTATTTTTGAAACCGCATAGGTTCTTATAGAGTATATTTAAATCGTCATGCAGTGGGCCAGAAAAAACAATTTTGAGACATAATAAATAACTAATTTAATATTAAATCAGTTAATATTATTAATGATATTTTCGCTTTTTTTTTTTTTAATTTTTTGATTTTTTATTTGTCAGTTGTATTACAATTATATATTGCCAAAAATAAAAATAACAAACTTTCACAAATTTTTGATAAACGATATAAGAAATATAAAACATGGTATCTGAAAGAAGATCAAAGGATCTTGTCGTCAGAGCTTTAAATAAATTCAAACAAGCATTTAACAAAGGTAACAACAATATTAAACTTCTACACATTAATAAGTATATATTACATAGTCAAAATAGAGATCACGCGGAACTACTTACCAATATTTTATATAAACGTATACGTACCAAAATATAGTAAAAAGTTAAGTAAAAAATATAAAAATAAGTAAGAATAAACTTTTTATAAATCTAAGTAAGTAAAGGCAAAGTTATTAATTTATATTATTAATAATAACATAATATGTCTTCCAATGGAAAAAAAAGGCTTTTTAATTTATTTTTTAAAAAGGCGAAAAGTAATGGGTAGTTGAAAATGAAAATTCGGCAAAACAATTTTATTCTAAAGGTGTGGTGCCCGATAGGCAATACAAAATTGATTAAAGTTCGTTTGACAAAAAGGTTCATTTAAAAAATCAGTAATTCTCAAATTGTATTTGTTGATAGGTTTCGGAGTAAAAATATCTTTGTAGACAGTTAGGGACAAGTCATGTATACAAAGCATAAAACCACATGTATACAAAGCATAAAACATTATATATATTTAGCTCGTATATATTTAAAATTCTCATTTCAATAAAATAATGTTTTGTAAGAAAAGCAATTTATTTAAATCATTAATATAAATTAGGAAAAAGAGCGGCCCAAGAATTGAGCCTTGTGGGACTCCACATGTTATAGAAAGTGGGATGATACCCGTTATTAATCGAAATAAATTGTTTACGATTTGACAAATAAATTTCAAACCTTATTAAAACTTTATTTTTTATTCCATCGTGTTGAAGTTTACAGATTAAAATTCGATGCTCAACCGTATCAAAAGCTTTTGAAAGGTCAATAAAAAGTCCTAACGTATATTGTAATTTTTTAAATGATTTTGAGATTTCATGTACAAATTGGATAGCTGCATGTTCAGTTGAATTACCCTTTTTAAAATCGAGTTGATTAATGTAAAGTAATTTATTATCATGAAAATATTTGTATACTTTGTTATATATAATTCTTTCTAAAATTTTTGAAAATGTGGAAAGAACAGAAATAGGGTGATAGTTATTAATAATTGATTTGTCCCCGTCTTTGAAAATAGGAGTAATTTTGGCAATTTTTAATTAACTCATCTGAACCAATGCAGTTATCCATGGGTAGTAGAAAACCAGTAAAGGAAGATTTGGTTTTAGGAATTTTTTCAGACAGTGTTGGACCTATAGCAATAAAAAATTTGTGAAATTCTTGAGCAATAGTTCTTGGTTCATATAAACTGTTGTTATCGACTATAAACATTTGCGGCAGAAAACCCGAGCATGATTTTTGTTTTCCAATAATTTCTTTCATTATTTGCCATGAGCCTTTTGCGTCATTTTTAAACGTATTAAGTAGTAATTTAGGAATTATTATTCCTAACTTAATTGTTTTTTTATTTTGCTTGTTTGCATTTGTCGTCGTTTAACAAAAACAAACAAACAAGGCTTCTGAAAGACGATCATAATGATTTTATCATCAGTATCTTTTACAAGTTTAAAACTTTTTTACTTTAAGACCAAAACAAGAATAAAAAATTACAATAAATCGTGTTAAAAATTGAAAATATAAATCTAAAGATCATCTTTAATGTTATATACAATAAAAAAGTAATCTTATCGTCAGAACCTATAAAAGCGCAAACGTATATATAAATATATAAATCTTCATTCAAAGTAAATGCAGTCATCTCTTTATAATAAGAAAGAGAAAATACGTCTTACAATTTAAAAGACAAAAACGTGGTTATTATAAAAAGTGTTTAAATATATCATCAACAGGTAGAATGAATTTTTTAAGTTTATTTTTAAAAATCGAAAAAGTATTGGATATATCAAAAATAGGTGTAACAATTTTATTCCAAAGAAATGGTGCTTGAAATGTAATGCAAAGTTTGTTAAACTTTGTTCTGCAAATTGGTTCATATAAATTGTTATTTCTTAGTATATATTTATTAATTGAGTTTAGATTAAGGTGATCGTCTAGTAAAAATACAAAATACATATTATTGGAAAGTTTATTTTATTTTTCAACATAAAGAAGTTATATTTGTATGATATTAAAAAAAAAAAATTTTTTACGTTTTTTAATGCTGAATCAGCAAAAAAATGCTTTACACATCACTTTCTTAAAACAAAGAGTTCTAGTTATCTGTACATTCGTTTTGCATGATGTTCGGTTTGATTGCAGAATATACATAAAATTAGTATGTGAACCAGTAAAAACTTATAATTATGTTTAGATCCATAATGGTAGCTCTACGTATTTGGGGAAATTAAAAAAGGGGTAAAATTTAACAAAACCCATCCCGTAACTCCTAAAATACTCAAAGAATTAAATAGATTCTGGTTCACAAACTAATTTATATACAGATGAACAAACCCTGAAAATTTCATTCAAAAATAATTCAAAGAAAATAGAAGCTGAGATATGTTTGTTTTAAGTCTAAAATATCACAAACAGAGAAAACTAACAAAATAAAAATAAAAAAATTAAAATGATCATTTAGGATAAATATCTCCTCTTTCCTGGTGTTTTTCATTATCAATAAATCCTTTTAGGTTTTAAGTTTCTTCATTCTTAAGTTTATATTATCAAGTTTGGTTAATAATTTTGGCTTAAAACAACCAAAAAACATTGTTGCTAACGACGTTGTTAAGGGAACAAACTAATGTCATTATAGGAAGTAAATTTAGGAAAAATTTGATTTTTTACATATTTTTTACCAGAAATAACAAAAAATTGATTTTTTACATGTTTTTACTACCTTAAAGTGTTAAAGATGTGTAAGTTTAGCGTTAAAGATGGGTTAAGTTAAATCGCTTTTCCACATGTAAAAAAAGCATAAAACGTTATAAACATTGAGTTCGTAAATATTAAGTATTATACATTATAATATATAATACTTAATATAACGGAATTTTTTTTTAAAACACAGAGGCTTTAACAAAGTAGCAAAAGTGCTCATATTACCCAGGCAGCATGGTAATATGAGCACTTTAAATTAGCTCAAAAAATAACATTAATTAAGTAAAAAAATACCAACCTGATAATTAGAACTAATTTTTGGAATATAATGATTTGTTATAACAAATTTTAAGCAACTTTTTGTTGAAACAATATACTGCTATGTTTTCCGCAACAAAAAAAAAAAATTAATTCAAATTTTTGAATTTAAGTTACAGAAAATTATTTAGTATTGTTAAAATATTAAATTTTTTACTATTATATATATATATACTTTTTTACTACTGTTTTTATTTAAAAAGCAATTAAAACTACTTTTATTTTAGTACTTTTAACTTGGTAATTTCAATGAAAAACATTAGTTAATTTGAGCATTCTCATATTACACAAAAATGGCATCTTTAAATTAAGACAAAACTAAATGTTTCTACGTATTGTTTTTCAAACAAAAATGGATTGGATATTTAGCTAACATGCTTTTCTTTATGAAAAAATTAATTTCATTATTTTAGCACCAAAATTTCGCGCCACAGATTTATTCATGCGTGATGATATTATTTTAACCATAGTCAATAGAAATAAACCCTTATTTATTTATTTCTATTGGGTTTTTTTCTATTGACTATTTTTTATCAACGCAAAAAGTTTAACAGCGTTTTAATTAGATGATAGCCGCTAATTACTGCATATAAATTTACGCTAATTGTACTGACTCCTGTTATCACCACATAAAGTCGATTCGAAAAATACAAAGCAACTTTAAGTTCACTTCCTACATCTAAGAAATCTTTAAGTATGCTCGAATTACCAAGGTGCTCATATTACTCTAATCTAACCTGTATATATATATATATATATATATATATATATATATATATATATATATATATATATATATATATATATATATATATATATATATATATATATATATATATATATATATATATATATATATACAGTGCTGTGCAAAAGTCATTATAACAGTAATATTTTTAAGGTTTTTTTCTATTTTCTTGTAGCGTTACAAATAAAAACGACTGAAAACAATTGATTTGGATTATTTTTTTTATTGCAACTGTTCATACAATTTAAAATTACACAGTTTATTAATACTTTGTCTGCCCACCCCTTGATTTGATGACAGACTTGATCCTACGGGGCATAGAGCTAATCAAGTTCTGAACAGTAGATGGTGAAATATCATTCCATATGTTCTGTAAATGGGCCCAAAGTGCATCCTTATTGCTAGGGTTTGCTCCTTGCAAGTGTTTAAACATTATTTCCCACAGGTGCTCTATGGGGTTGAGGTCTGGACTCTGGGCTGGCCAGTTCAGTACCCGTATATCATGATCCTCCAGATATACAGTCACAAGCCTTGCTTGCTTTGCTTTAGCCCCACAAAACATCTGGAATGAGCTTTCATCGCTCCACAACACCCCAGTCCTTATGTCGTCGCGCAAAATCCAATCGAGCTTTCTTGTGGGCAACAGTCAAAAGAGGTTTCTTGGCCGTTACACAACCATGTAGACCGGCCTTCAGAAGTCTCCTTCTGACTGTGCTTGTAGATATGTCCACTGCTGACTGTTTTCTGATGTCCGATGATGTCATTCGACGATTTTTCATACTCATACGAACTAACATCCGATCCTCTCTGACCGTGGTCTTCTTTGCCGGCCGTCCCTGGGAAGATCGCGTACGGAGTTGGTTGCGGCATGCTTCCTCACAATTCCAAATACAGTCAGGTAGTGGATTTTCATTATTTGTGCCACCTTCCGATACGAATATCCCTCCTTAGCCTTCGCCAACACCTCACATCTCTGTTCCATCGTCAACATTCTATACGGAGTCATGTCTGAAAAATGAACAAAAAATTTTTTAAATAATATAAAATAATAAAAAGAAGTAATAAATATTAAAAGTGCAATAGTATAAATATAAAATACATAATAAATCATGTTATTACAATTGTTATTTCTACAGAATATGACAATTTTTAAATTTTATTGACCAAAAATTCCAATTTTGTTACATGATATTAAAAAACAATTTTATGGGCTAAAAAAACCAAAATCTCATGCTTTCCACATAAATCCATAAGTAAAATACTATTAAACTGCATAAAATGTCATTAAATTACAATTACTAAACTAAACAATAGTTTAGAAATAAATTTTAACATACCTGCTAAATCGCCAAAAATTGAAAATTCACCGATCGCCACGAGAAAACCCGATAAAAATGGATAAATATTAATAAAATAACACAAAATGTGTTTAAAAACAAAGTCAGCTGCTGAAGCAACCATTTAAATAAATAGTTATGAAGTATTCGCCAGATGGCAGGACCCTATGGCGTTTTAAATGCACTGTAAACTTGTTTTCGACGCTGTTATAATGACTTTTGCACAGCACAGTATATATATATATATATATATATATATATATATATATATATATATATATATATATATATATATATATATATATATATATATATGTATAGGGGAAAGGGGGTAATTAGTACCGCTGTGCAATTCGTACCAGCGTCATTGTTCTTTTTTTGATTCGTTGAAATTGGCGGAAACACGATAAAATCAAGCCAGCAGATGAAATATGTATACTGACCAAAAAATGACGGAATCGAACGTTAAAGAAAGGAGGTAAGTCTGCTTCCCTTTTTTTACACTATTTGATATAATAATTACACTTTCCTACTAGTCGTACCTTGCAGGCGTGGATATATGTAACTTATTTATATTTTTTTATGGTGTTAGCCCATCCATTCTTCTTCATTAATAAATACGTTTTTTTCCGATTCACTTTGCCCATTAAAACACTGTTTAGTTATAGTTGGGTAAATCATACCTGTGATGGTGGGGTAAATCGTACCTGTGGTACTAATTACCCCAATCTCTAAAGATAACAAAGGGCAGCGTTGGTACTGCTTCATGTGTGATGAGGACATTGAGGAGGATATGACGCAGGGTTTAATTTGTGGAGCATGGGTAAGTGTTGCCTGCTCATCATCTGGTTCTCAAAATGGGTCACATGATAGTTATATATGTGAATTATGTCAATAAATATATTTTACAAGTGTAGAATGAACCAGTTATTGTTTTATTTATTACTTATTATAAGTGCTGAGCTTTTTTTTTCTTCATACCCTTTGGTACTTATTAGCCTCACTAGTGGTGCTATTTGAACCTTCTTGTGAGTAATTAGTACCACCTTGTTTATTTTTAGTTTTTATTTGTGTGCTTTTTACTTTAATAATTACATCTTGAAATTATGATTTTTTGTTTTAGTTTCATCAATGCTTGTTTCTATCTAAAAATAAACTTTTTCCTGCATTTAGTTTTATTTTTATTAATTTTTTTCCTTTGGGGGTAATATTTAACCCCCTTTCCCCTATATTAAAATATAAGACTCCGTTACTTTTAGATATTTTGATCAAATATTGTCAATACGTAATTTCCATGTAATGTTCTCGTCGAAAACCACTCCTAAAAATTTTGTAACAAAATCTATTTTTATTTCAATTTCATAAATAAATGTTTGGGGCAAGTTTTGGGGTTCATAACATTTTTTAGAGAGCAAATGGAAAAAAATCCTTTTGGCTTTATTAATGTAAAGAAATAATTTGTTACATTTGTACCAAGTAGATTTATTTTTAAGTTCATCATTCATTGTAGAAAAGAATATTTTTTGTTTTAAATACCTAATCAAATAACAAGGTTTACGGCGAGCAAAGATGGCGGCCTAATTGAGCATCAATTTACTTTTCTTTTAATCCGTGGTTATCAAAGCAATCACCAAAGAAAAAAGAATAAAGAACATAGTCAATATATTCATAATTCAATATATTCAGTTGTTGAAGTTGTTTGAAAGTTGTTGTTTTTTGGTTGTGGTTTTCTGGTTGTAAAGTTGTTCAATAAGTTCAGCTGTTGAAAGTTTTCGTCTTCTGATTGTTCTTTTCTGGCAAATTTTTTTGTTTTGTTTTTTTGGTAAATTTGAACAGAATTGTTTCTGATTTGAATTTAATAAAAGAAAAAGAACTTGATCATAATAAAGTAAAAGAAGAAATAATGGAAATTACATTGAAAAATATAGAGAAATTAATTACAAACAAACTCGAAGAACAAAAAAAGAGTATTTTAAAAGAAACGGAGCGCCTGTTAAAAGATCAAGAAAAAATTTTTACTGGTATAATTAGTGCAAATTTAAAAATACTCACTAATCGATTAGATAAAATTGAAAAAGAAGTAGACGCTAACAAATCGAAAGTCTTGAGCATAGAAAAAGACCTACGCGATTTTAAAGAAAGTTTTAACTTTCAAGAAATAAGCATCACGGAAAAATTAAATCAGATCACGAAGCGTTATGAAAAAGAAATAAACAATTTAAATAAAAAGGCATTAGATCTGGAGAACCGGTCTCGAAGGAATAATTTAAGAATAGACGGGATATATGAAAAACCAAATGAAAATTGGGCTGAGTGCGTAAAATGTAGTAAAGGAAATGTTCAAAAACCAACTAAAAATTAAGAATGATATAGTCATAGAAAGAGCTCTTAGAATAGGCCCACCTAAAGAAGATAAGAAACCAAGAACTATTGTCCTAAAGTTGTTAAATTTTCAAGACAAAACAAAAATACTTAATGCTACAAAAAACTTACGAGGAACAGGGGATTTATGTTAATGAGGATTTCGCTAAAGAAACGATCGAAAACCGAAAAAAGTTGTGGGATCAAGTCAAAAAGCTGCGACTTGAAGGTAAGTATGCAGTTATAAAATATGATAAAATTTTTTCTAGAGAATTTCGGAAGTAAATGTGTTCGTTCTTAAAAAGAACTCCTTTTTTAAATTTATTTGTTATAACTAATCATGGCTTTAAAAAGTGACTTTGAAACTCTTGCCTTTTATTTTTTTGAAACGAAATATTTTTCATTACACGAAAACTCCGACCCAGATATTAATTATTTTCATGATAAAAAAATCGAATGTTCTTACTATTATCCAAGTGAATTAAAAGGAATTCTACTTAAGAATGTTAACAAGGAAAGCAACGTTCAAATTAGAATTATACACGTAAATATCAGAAGCATTAATTGTAATTTTGAAAAGTTCCAAAATTTACTTGAGGAAACTAAATACTTTTTTAATATTATTTGCTTAACTGAAACTTGGGCTACCTCAAACGACACTAATAAAAATTCTAATTTTTATCTTTCTCATTTTGAAATGATTTATCTTGAAAGGCAAATAAATAAGCGTGGTGGCGGAGTTCTAATTTACGTTCATGAAAATATTAGGCATTGCTGTAGAAATGATCTTTGCGTTTCTGACGGCGATGGAGAAATATTAACAATTGAGATTATTAATGAACGAACAAAAAACATTTTAATTAGCTGTTGTTATCGACCGCCAGATGGCGTGAGCGAGAACTTGAGCATGTTTTTACAGCAAAAAATTATTGCAAAAGGTAACAAGGAAAAGAAAAAAAACTTTCTAATTGGTGATTTAATATGAATTGTTTTGATTACAATGACGATAACAAAGTTAGAAATTTTTATCATGCAATTTTTAAATCTGGAGCAATTCCTTTAATAAATCGTCCAACTAGAGTAACAAAAAATTCAGCAACCTTGCTGGATAATATTTATTCCACAGACTTGTTCAACAGTAATATAAAATTGGGCATCTTAAAAACAGATATTCAGACCACTTTCCTTTTTTTCTAACCATAAACACTGACCAACCACAACGAAAATTAAATAAAGTTATAAAAAAATGTTTTTTTAAACCATCAAATATTGAGTCTTTCAAAAATCAGCTCTCATTATTACATTGGAAACACTTAAATTCTAATGAAAACGCAAACAACCTTTATGAAAAGTTCTTTGAAACATTCACCTCTATTTACGAATCTAATTTCCCAATTGTTACAGTTACATTAAAAACAAAACACTTTAATAATCCTTGGATTACCAAAGGATTCAAAAAATCATCCAAAACAAAACAAAAGCTATACATTAAATATCTGAAAACAAAAACACCAGCTAGTGAAATAATTTACAAAGATTACAAAAATCTTTTCGAAAAAATTCGAAAAAATTTAAAAAAAAACTTACTATTTAAAATTAATTAGTAAAGTTAAAAATGACTCAAAAAGCACTTGGAAAGTATTAAAAGAAATTACTGGAAAACAAAGAACATGCTCAAGCTCTTTGACACAAATGCTGAAAGTCGATAACAATAGCTTGTATGAACCACAAATAATAGCTCATGAATTCAATAAACATTTCACTGAAATTGGATCAACTCTGTCAAGAAAAATACCAAATACCCAAACCTCATTTTATGATTTTTTGGCACCTATTGACAAAGATATTTGCTCTGAAGAATTATCTGCCGAACCATCATTTGATGAGTTTGAAAAAGCTTTCAAATCCTTAAAAAAAATAAAGCACCTGGTGCAGATGAAATAAACGGGAATATTGTTATAGATTGCTACGAAAAATTAAAAAATGTTCTTTTTAAAATTTTCAGAGCATCAATTCATCAAGGTCTTTTTCCTGAACGTTTAAAACTTGCCAGGGTTACCCTTATCTATAAAGAAGGCGACAGATCCAATATCAGTAACTATCGTCCTATCCCTGTTCTTTCTATTTTTTCTAAAATTTTAGAAAGAATTATCTTCAACAGAGTATACAATTATTTTAATTACAACAACTTATTTCATGACAATCAGTATGGTTTCAGAAAAGGAAGTTCAACTGAACATGCCATTATTCAATTTATACGTAACATCTATGAATCTTTTGAAAAATCTCAATATACACTAGGTGTTTTTATTGACCTATCAAAAGCTTTTGATACGGTCGATCACCGAATTTTAATCAAAACAATTAAACATTATGGTTAAAACAATAAAATTTTAAAATGGTTTAAAAGCTATTTAACAAATCGAAAACAACTTATGTATAGTAATGATGGTCAGCAAAGTAAACCCCTGAGCATAACCTGTGGTGTTTCACAAGGTTCTATTCTCGGACCACTACTATTTTTAATCTATGTAAACGACTTAAACAATGCTTCCAAATTGAAAAGTATAATGTTCGCTGATGATACTAATCTTTTCTTATCCCATACTGATGTTTATGAACTCTTTTCAACTACAAACAAAGAACTCAATCTCATTTCTAATTGGTTCAAAGCTAATGAATTAACTTTAAATATTAACAAAACAAAATGGATTATCTTTCACTCCTGCGCAAAAAAACATTTTTTACCAAGTAATATGCCTCAAATTTATATTGATGAAACGATAATAAAAAGAGATACTGTTATAAAATTCTTAGGTGTTTATCTTGATGAGAATATTACTTAGAGAAAACATATTGATCATATAAGCACAAAAATTTCTAAAAACTTTGGCATTTTATACAAAGCCCGAAATTATTTAAACAAAAAAACCTAACCCAACTCTATCATTAATTTATACACAATTATATAAATTATGCAATCATCGCCTGGGGAAGTACGGATAAAAGTAAATTACAACATCTTTATCGCCGTCAGAAACATGTAATCCGCGTAGTTAATTATGCGGATCGCTTTTATATATATATAAGATATATATATATATAAAAGCGATCATTCAAAATATTTTTTTGATTATATGAAGGTTCAAGATGTTTATAAACTGAACGTATTTAATGTCTTATGTTTTACTTTTATATGGAAAAACGATTTATCTTTATTTGTTTTTAACGACCTTTTTTTTTTAAAACCAATAAATAAATACACATTAAGAAATTTTAGTTTTTTAAATGAACCTTTTTGTAGAACTAAGTTCAATCAATTTTGTATTTCATATCGTGCACCCCATCTTTGGAATAAAATAATATTACCAAACTTTGATCCTTCTATTACTCTTCCTGTTTTTAAAATTAAGTTAAAAAAATTAATTCTTTCTATAGACAACATCTAAAATTCCACTAAAAATAATTGTAAAATGTATTTGTTAAATCTTCAGCTTATTATATATTAAAATGTGTTGTATCTTTGCATAATGTAAATACGTTAAATCTTATATATATATGTGTGTGTGTGTGTATGTGTATATGTATGTATGTATGTATATATATATATACATATATATATATATATATATATATATATATATATATATATATATATATATATATATATATATATATATATATATATATATATATGTATATGTATATATGTATATGTATGTATGTATGTATATATGTATATGCTTTGCATATATATATATATATATATATATATATATATATATATATATATTTATATATATATATATATATATATTATTTTATATATATACGTTATAAATATTACTTTTTAAGGTTCCGATGATAAGATCCTTATGATCTTCTTTTGAAAACCTAGCTTTATATTGTTAGTACGCTGAATTGTATTATTTGCGTAATTGTATTACGACTTATGTTTATGTATTACGGCTTATGAATTATGTAACAACGACTAACATTGTAAACTTAAATAAAAATTAAAAAAAAAAAAATGTCATTATTAGTCAGAAAAAAGTTGGTATCATCCGCAAACATGATACTCATTAAGTTTGAGGCTTTATTTAAGTCGTTTATATAGATTAAGAACAAAAGTGGCCCCAAGATAAAACCTTGCGGAACACTATAGAAAATGTTTAGAAGATGACTTTGGTTATTGTTATCTTAATGTGAAACTTTGTTGAATAAAATTCTAACTCTATTTATACAAATAAAATGTTAGTGAATCTGCAATAGATCCTAATGAACATCTATAGGGTCATATGCTGTTTGGATCCCTCTTTAACTATGTTAATATTATATGTATATAAATGTTATCATAAAAAACGCGCTTAAGGTCCCTTCAAAAACTTGTTCAAAGTCTTGTAACAAAAATCTGTTTAAAGTCCCATCATGAAAAAGTGGTAAAATGTTTATTGAACGATTGACCTTTTGGATAAAGCAGTTTATTAACCGAACAAAATTAGATGGAATATTCATAAAACACCTCAATAAACTTCCCTTTCTTATGCTACTTAGGCCAAAAAACATGCTAAGCGTTTAGTGAGACAAACTACGTTATGTATGTTAGTACGTTATGTATATATATTATACATATATATATATATATATATATATATATATATATATATATATATATATATATATATATATATATATATATATGTATAATTAGTATATATATATATATATATATATATATATATATATATATATATATATATATTAGTTAAATGGAAACATTTGCAAACTGACACGAAAAATCAGATACATTCAAAGCAAAATTTCAACTCATTAAAAAAATGAATAGTTTGAAAATGATTCAAGGATAGGTAAAGTTGCTATTAACAAAGTACCACTCTGTTTATAGGATGTCATGTGGAGTCTTGCAGTGCATAGTGGGCCAGAGGTGAGCAAAACAGTTCAAAGTCAACTGTTATATTGGAGTAATTTCTTTTTGTAAATGTAATCTAGAGACCCCCATCACTCTAAAACTGATATAATTTTTTTCCTTACTGTGATTTTTGAGCTCAGTATATCAATTTCATAACAAAAATAGCAATATATTATTTTTCAAATATTGGTGAAAATATAAAAATTCGTAAAAAAAATGAAATATGAGGGCAGCAAGACAATTTTGCAACATTTTAATTTCTTAAAAGTTTATATTAGTTCATTGACATCACATATTGAAATAAGAAGAAGAAATACGAAAATTTAGTTTTTATACTTGATTTTTTTCAAAGAGTTTTTCAATAAAACCCCTTAAAGTGCGCAACATTTTTTTAAGACTTACCGAAACTTAACACGCGCCGAAAAAAACTAGGCCGCGCTTTGCCACCCATGTGATCAACTTTAAATTACACACTCATATATAGATAAAAATTCAAAACTAAATTTTCTGAGCTCAGCTGAGCGCAGTAGGTGCTAGGCTTTTTATTATAAATGATATCCAATGGGAGATTTTGCTTTAAAAACTTAAGAAGGCGCATAAAAAACAGTTTAAATCATTTAAATCTTGTTAAAATCTCTTTTAAGTAGCACTTTTAATGTTATTGTGAAAAGTTATGGAAAGAGGAGAGAACAAATAAGGATTTGGAGGCTGGGCACAAATAAACCCCAAAATTTCATCCCTCCCTCACTCCAAACAACAACAAGTTGAACAAATATTTTTTGTACTGTTCTCAACTAGACTTTATCCATAAATTTTAAGTTTCATAGTATTATCTCTCAGCGTTCAAAAATTATGACCATATAAAATTTGTAATCCCTTCAAATAAAATTAAAAAAAGGGGAGGGGGGGTTAAACTTTATACAGTCATAATTTTTGATCGCTGAAAGATAATACTATTGTGGTCGAAAGTTGTATCAGGGGCTTCCAAAAAAACGAATGACCAATTGTCACTTCTTTTTGAAACCACAAAAGAACGTAAAGAGCAGGAACGCAAAGAATTAAATGTCATCATCTATGGATTACAAGCTGACAAAAATCACAAATTAATAGTAAATAACTTACTTAGTGCTATTGAATCCAATGGAACTAGAGTTAGATCTATTCGCCGCCTTAAATCTAAAGGGATCATTGATCCTTTGTTATCGAGCTTGAAAATGTAAATAGCAAAAATATGGTTCTTAAAGCATCAATTAAGTTAAGAAAAATCGAAAAATATGTAAATGTGTACATAGGTCGTGATCTAACAGCAAGTCAAAGATTCATTCTCAAAAAAAGTTTGATAGAACGAAACGAAAAAAACGCGTCAAGAAGTGAAGAAGAAAAAATAAAGTTTCATTACGGTATTAGAAATGATAATCTTACTAGAATTTTCCACAAATAGCCACTAGCAACCACTAATTTAGAACCGTCATTAAAAATAACCTTAAAACAAATGATAAATAATGACTATACTCAAATAAAATCTAAGCATATTTAAGATCAACCTTTCGACAAAAACGCTTCTTACTTTGACTCGGATAAAGCCACTATTTTTCTTAAAAGATCTAAGTTATGCTTTTCTAATCAATTCTCAGTGTTTCATCTAAATATTCGTAGCATTACCAAAAACTTTGAAGAACTCAAAATCCTACTACTTAATCTAAACTTTATCTTTAGCTTAATTTGTTCAACGGAAAGCTGGATTTTGGATACATCATTTTATCAAAATTCTAATTTTATTTTGCCCAATTACAAAGCCATTAGCTTTGAACGTAAATATTTGAAAACAGGTGGAAGCATATGTGTCAATGTGCTTGAAGAATTTACTTATAAAATTAGATATGACCTGTCGTTTTCTAAGCCAGATTTCGAATCTTTCACTTTAGAAATTTATAACAAACCATCAAAAAATATTATCGTAACAACTTCATACCGACCACCAAACGGAAGTTTAAACAACTTTAAAAATCACTTAAATGACGATTTTGAAATCGCATGCAAAAAAAAGAAAGATAGCTCGTTTTTATTTGTTGGAGATTTTAACGTGGAATATCTTAAATATAGTGAAAATATTAAAATACAACAATTTTACAATCGCTTTAATGAGTTTGGAATGTTGCCTATAATAAAGAAACCAACAAGAATCACGCAAAACTGTTATTCTGCAATCGACAATATTTTCACAAACACTCTTTTCCATTCCATATTTAAATCAGGCATTATTCGAAGTGACATAAGTGACCATTTTTCAGTCTTTGCAATTTTTAAAAAACCAAAAAATATACTAAAGAAAAATTCATTCTTAAAAAAAGAATCTTTACCACCCAAGCAAAAAATATGTTGACAACTAGAGTTGTCTTCTATAAATTGGAACTTTGTATATTTCGAGACATGCGCTAACAAAAGCTACAACCTATTTCTAAATAAATTTCTTAATTTGAACGACAAGCATTTTCCTAACAAAACTAACCGAATTAAAACTAAAAGACTTCTCAACCCTTGGTTCTCAAAAAACCCTTTAAAGTGTTCGAAGCGAAAACAAAAGCTATATATACGTTTTATTAAATCAAAGAAAGATCGCGACAAGCATAATTACTTAAACCACAAACGTCTATATGAAAGAACCAAAAAAATAGCCCGAACTACATATTTCAAAAACAAGCTATTGAGCCTAAAAGGTAACGGGAAAAAAACATGGGATGCAATTAAAGAGATTCTCGGTAAACAAAAAACTCACAATAAAGTCTTACCAAGCGTGATTACCGTTGACGACACTCAGATCTCTGATGGTAAATCAGTAGCAACAAAATTTAATGAGTTTTTCGTAAACATAGGTCCAAACTTAGTCAGTAAAATTAAACATACAGTTCATTTCTCGAACTATCTATCGAAGTCTGATATAAACTTTTTTTTTTTTAAAAACTCACTAGTAAAGAACTTGAGGATTCGATGAAAAAACTAAATACTAATAAAGCAACAGGTTATGATTTTATTTCAGCAAGCATTATCAAAGATTGCTATGGATTTATTAAAGATGTTTTATTAGATGTTTTTAACAAATCGCTCAATACAGGTGTTTTTCCAGATAAACTTAAAATCGCAATT
Source organism: Hydra vulgaris (assembly GCF_038396675.1). Taxonomy (NCBI): domain Eukaryota; kingdom Metazoa; phylum Cnidaria; class Hydrozoa; order Anthoathecata; family Hydridae; genus Hydra; species Hydra vulgaris. Next base: position 46,070,346 of record NC_088934.1, on the reverse strand, counting down.
ATTACACCCATTTTTAAAACAGGAGATGAAAGTCTGGTTTCAAATTATCGACCTATTTCAGTGTCACCAGTTTTTTCTAAAATCCTTGAGCGTATCATGTATAATAGGCTATTTTCCTTTTCGGACGAAAACAATCTTCTTTATTGTAACCAATATGGTTTTCGATCAAATTACTCTACGGAGCATGCACTTATGCAACTAGTTGAAGTTATCAGTGGAGCATCTTCTCATAACAATTTCACTTTACGTATATGTCTAGATTTGTCAAAAGCGTTCGATACCGTTAACCATCAAACTTTACTAGATAAAATAAAATATTATGGAATATGCCATACATACCATAAATGGTTTACCAGTTACTTAACTGATAGAAAACAGTTTATATCTCTAAATGACGGATTTCAGACAAACAAACTTAAAATATTATGTGGGGTTCCACAGGGCTTCATCTTAGGTCCTCTACTATTTCTAATATACGTCAACGATCTATATAAAGCATCAAATACTATGTCTACCATCATGTTTGCAGATGACACCACTTTATTTCATTATCACAACAACATTATTTCTATATTTCAAGTTGCAAACAAAGAACTAGAATAAATATCAATCTGGCTTAACGCGAACAGCCTATCTTTAAGCACTGTTAAAACTAAGTTTTCCTTATTCCATTCTAAACGAAAGTTTCAATATGTTCCTAAATCCTTACCAATGCTATATATAAATAACATGGAAATTGAGCGCTCTTTCACAAATAAATTACTTGGTGTCGTAATAGATGAAAACTTATCCTGGAGAGATCATATTAAATATATTAGCAATGAAATCTCAAGAAATATTGGTATTTTATATAAAACCCGTCAAATCTTAGACAAATCTACCCTAACTCAGCTATATTTTGCATTTGTACATAGTTATCTATCGTATGGCAATATTGTTTGGGGTAGTACAAACAAATCTAAACTCAAATGTCTCCTCAAACAACAAAATCATGAAGCACGCATTATTTATTTTCAAAATCGCTTCACAAGCGCTAAACCTCTTCTAAGAAGTATGAGGGCACTTGATATTTATGAAATAAATGTATTCAAAGTTACACAATTTATGTTCCAACATCAGTTTAAAAAAACTCCGAAGGTTTTCGAAAATACTTTTCCTAAAATATCAAACCGGTACAACACTCGATCAACCGGAAATTATAAAAAACCTTTCCCTATATCAAAACTTACGAGCTTTGCCATTTCCTATCGTGGCCCAATGCTATGGAACCATTTTACAAGCATAAGTTGTAAACTAAGAGAAGCCAATACCTCTCAAAAATTCAAATAGAACATAATTGAACTAATTGTCAATCAAGATTCCTTACTTGATTTTTTCTAACAATAAACGTTAACTGTCTTTTTTATTATCAAAGGTTACTGATGATAAGATTTTATCTTCTTCAGGTTCTCCAGTCTTGAAACTACTATATATGATAAAGTGTATTTTGTATTTAATATTTTTAAATATTTTATATGTCGGAAATCATCTTTAATTGTAAATAGTTGCTTGACAAAAACAAATAAATAAAAAAATACTATGAAACTTAAAATTCATCGATAAACATAAATCTAGTTGAGAATAGTACAAAAAATATTGTATTAACTTGTTGCCCCTCATGTTTGGGGTGGATGGTGGGGGAGAGGGTGACGAAATTTTGGGGCTTATTTGTTCTCAGCCTCCAATCATCGCAATTTTATGCAAAGCATCATTATTTGACATAAGTATAAACATAAACATTTTTTGCGCTAATAAATGCTTTTTTTTAAATTTTTTTTTTCTGTTTAACATAGTATAATAATTTTTCCAATGCTCGTTTAAATATATATAAAATAAATTCAGTTACAAGAGTATACACTAGTATTACAGTAAAATAAGGTTAAAGCAGATAGGAACTCAAAGAAGATAAGGATAACATTACGTTATCGCAATCTTTTCATAGAGTCCCTTTTTAAAAGAATAATAAATCGTAGATTTATGTAATAAAAGAAGAGTAATAAATCGTTTTAATAAATCGTAAATATACAGCATTAATATCGAGTATAACATAAATAAAAAAATAATAATAAATATACTAAAGAGATCGTATTAAGAAGTATATAACACGTATAATATAAAGTTCGTATTAAGAAGCAAATAAGTAGCAAAGTTACCGGTAAAATAGTCAAACAAACAAAAAATTAGTTAAAATAAAAATAATTTTTTTATTATTGAGATCATTGCATTTTAAAAATTTCTTTTTTTGCTTGAAACTTAAATGAACTTAAGTACTTCACCGTAAACTTAAAATCCTATTGACATTCATCCTATAATTTAGGTCCTCGATAAGATGTACAATATTCTGAGAGTTTGTTACATTTCCGAAGCAATTTATAGTTAATGTTTCTATTTGATCTTAGATTATACTTATCATTTTGCTTTATTTCGAACTTATCATTAAAATTTACTGGTAAAAGATTTTTGTAGTATCTATACATAAAAATTAGACGCTGGTGGATATTTATTTCAAATATATCCATCATTTTCATATCTTTCATAAGAGGTTTGGCATGTTCACGTTTATGTTTAGAGTATATGACTCGGCAAGCGTGTTTTTGTAGCTTATAAATTTTTTCAAGTTTTATTTTATGCGTACTTGCCCATGATATATTAGCATAGTTAATGAAATAGTGAATAAAGTAAAATCAATTTGAAAGTATATCAATTTGAGACTTAAAATATTCACGTATGGGCGGACTCGATGCATTGCGCCAATAGTTTTGGTGATTGAATTTAGTTTATCTGGGGAGGCCAGGATAAACTTTCATCGACAAGAATTCCTTGGAATTTTATACTTGTTTACTTTTTAATTAATTTATCATTTAAATAAAGTTCAGGCAACTTAAGTGGAATGTTTAATTCTTGTTTTTTTTTATGAAATAGAATATAATTTGTTTTCTCAACATTAAGTGACAGTTTGTTTGCCCTAAACCAAATATTAACTTTATTTAATTCCATATTCATATCTGAATAGAGATGTTTAATATTATTATTGGTAAGAAATAGATTTGTATCATCTGCAAACATTATTGAATTTAGTTTTAATGATGAATTACAAAAGCCATTAACATAAATAAGGAATAGGAGCGGACCAAGGATCGATCCCTGCAGAACGCCGCATACGACATTTAATGTTCCGGATTGTTCATTATGAACATATTGCTTTCTATCTGTAAGATAACTTTTAATCCAGGAATATGTTGTATTGTTTATACCGTAATGCTTAATCTTTTCTAAGAGAATGCAATGGTCAAACTATATCGAATGCTTTAGATAGATCTATAGATACTCCTTAAGTATATTTGTTATTGTTAAAACCATTAGTTATATGGTTGACTATTTCAATAATTGCATGTTCAGTTGAGTGATTTTTCTGGAACCCTAATTGTTTTGGGTAAAATAAATTGTTTGTAGTGAAATACTCGAAAATTCTATTATAAATTACGCGTTCAAATAATTTTGAGAATACAGAAAGTAATGATATAGGTCTATAGTTTGTAATGCCCGAATGATCATTGCATTTGTAAATTGGGATTATTTTAGCTATTTTAAGAGCATCAGGGAAAATACCGAACTTTAATGAAAGTTTCAGTATATGAAACAAAGGTTTGCCTAAGCTAGTTTTGTTAAAAATCACTATATTACTAGAGATTTCATCATATCCTGAGGATTTTTTTTTAAAAAGAGTACGCTGTTTCAAATTCTTTATAACTTGATTCATTATCATATAATATTTTGTTATTTGAGGGTTTTAGATAGATTTTAAATGATTCTGTTGTTGCCAATATTTTGTTGGCAAGTTTAGGTTCAACATTTGTGAAATACTTGTTGAACTCTTTTGAGATTAGGTTTTGACAGAATATATCGGTATTGTCAATATTAATTCTCTTCGGCAGTGAAGAAGCAATATTTTTGTTTTCCGATGATGTTATTAATTATGGACCATGTTTTTTTAATATTGAATTGGCAATTCGAAATTAGCCTATTGAAATAACTTTTTTTTTGCATTTTTGATTAGTGATTGGTAAATCTATTTAAATTTTTTCTAATTTAGTTCATTTTTTGTGTATTTATTTTTTAGAAATTTGTTATATAATTTTTGCTCTTTTTTTGAGCATTTTAATAGCGATTTGGTCATCCATGGATTAGCAATAGCTTTTGCTATAACTTTAATATCCTCATATGGACAGGTTTCATTGTAGTGTTTTAATAATGTACTTAAAAAGTTATTAAAAGCTTCGTTTGTATCATTGGATTCATATACATTACTCCATTGTTTTAATCGACACGTTAGTTTGTTAAAATTACAAAATTTAATGTTACGTTTTTTCAAATTAATAACATTTAGTTGACTATCAGGCGCAGTTTTTAAATAATTTACTTTTAAAAAGATAGGAAAATGATCACTAATATCTGTTACAAAAATTCCAGTTTCAAATGTTGATTTTAAGTGGTTATTAAGGAAGATATTGACAATCGCAGTTGCTGAGTTTTTTGTAACAAAAAGGGTGGAGGATTAGGGGTTTATGTCTCCGATAAATATATGTATAAAATTAAAAAAGGACAATGTTTTTCTAATTCTAACTACGAAAGTCAATAATATAGTAATATATTAGTAGGATGTATTTATCGTCCACCAAATGGTAAAATTAAACCATTTGAAAATTTTATGAAAAATTCTATCAAAAAAATTAACAATGAAAATAAAAACCTATATATTATTGGGGACATAAACCTTGATGCTCTGATTTATCAAAAATTTTCTAAAATAAAATCCTTTTTTGAAACGCTATTTAAAGTTTAAATAGCGTTTCAAAAAAGGATTTTATTTTAGGAAATTTTTGATCACTAATATCTGTTAGAAAAATTCCAGTTTCAAAGGTTGATTTTAAATGTTGAATTATTGATAAGACGTTGAGTTTAAAATTTAAACTCAACGTCTTATCAATAATTAATAAACCCACACGTGTTACAAAAAACTCAGCAACTGCGATTGACAATATCTTCATTAATAAAAAAAGTGTAATATAGAAAATGAATTAAGATCTTTTGATACTTTAAAGTCGAAAGGACTAAAATACGGTGTGTCGATTCAGTTAATTTGAGTTTCTTGAAAAATGTTTATGTTTTCATTAGATAAGTTATTAACAATAACCTCCCGAAATGAGTCAAAGTTTAGATTTTCAAAATCTCTATTTTTTAGAGTTTTCATTTCCATTTTTGAAAAAAAAGAATTTAGATTAAACAAATACTTTTAATAATTTTACTTTATATATATAAATATAAATTTAGATCAAATCAATCCAGATTTTAAATTTTGAGCATCGTCAGATTTCTTTTTATTAAACTCGTGTACTACGAGCTTGTTGTATATCACTTTCGCAAAGTACCCGTTTTGCCTATGGATTTTTGCTTTAGCAAAAAGTTCTTTTCGAATTTTCCTTTTGGTTTCGCTGAAGTCTTCATTAATACAAATGTTGGTACCTTTAAGATAGGAAGCTTTATCCAAGATTATTTTTTTGTCCTCAAAGTCGTGTAGTTTGAGTACAATTGTTCGCGCACGCTTGTTATTAGCAAGACCAACTTTATGCGCACGTTTAATTTTAATATCCTGTTCAATCCCGAGATTTTCATTAAAAAGTTTTTTAACTTTTTATTTCGTAAATTCCTACTCTTTTTCGTCACTACTTTCTTTAAGACCTTCAATTCGAAAATTACACATTCTATTCCTGCCTTCTTTATCCACACTTTTTAGCTTTAACTCACTATTATTCGACGAAATTTTTCCTTGTATTTTTTTAATATTAGATAATTCATCACTTACTTGTTTAACTTTTTCTTCGTGAGTCTTTATTTTTTCAACGCACAAATCACCAACAAAATTCATACCAGTTTTATTTCTTGAAGTTCATTACTGAAACTGTTAATATAATGTTGCAGAGTTTCAATTTTTAAATTAAAGTCTTTCACTGTTTCTTTGAAAAACGACATTATGGTTTCTTTTGGATTATTAAGTAGTTCCCTCATCATTACAACGGAGACATATTCAGTAGATTTGCTCATTTTATTTGTGTTAATATTTAAATATATAAGTAATAAATAAATTTGTAGATTTCAATTTCTTAAATTTATCCACCTAAAGAAAAGAAAAAACACGTCCGATCACTTCAGAGTTTTGAGCATGAAGGAATGAATCCGTCATGCTGGATCCGTCACTGAAGAGAATATTTATTTTTTGTATTATGTATGCAAAAAGTTTTTATTTATGTAAAAAGAAGAATTTAGTTTAGTAAATATCTAAAATTAGCTTGTTTACGAGAATTTTTTTTTTAATTTCACATTCTGTTGATAGCGAGAAAACTACATCATTTAGTACTGAAAGCGAGAAGACTACGCCATCTAGTACTGAAAGCGAGAAAACTACATTATCTAGTACTTTCAGTTTTAATGTTGTCTGAATAACTTTTCTAAAATATTTTCATCTAGAAAACTGTACTTTAAATGTGTCAAATGTGTTTTGTTCATTTAAATAACGCCCACAAAATGGAAAAATAATAATGTTTTAGGCTAAAAGAACAGAGAGCACTACACAATAAAATTCCCCAGGCCTCAAAAAAATTATGGTCTTATGATGAAAATGCTTTGCAGCTACGTTACTAAGGTGTCCAGAATAAGAAGGAATCAGGGAAAAGTCGAAGACTCCAATCAACCTGAAGATATTCCAGGACCACCCTTGACCACCCCTAAAATGATCATCTGAGCGGTTATGACCATTCTTGAAGACCGAATATGCCCAGTTTCAAATTCCCTGACCGCAATTACCTATATTTAGACGTACAATATGTCTCATCTAATTGAAAAACATCGGGACATTTCAGGACCACCCTTGACCACTACTAATTTACATCTAGACGTATTCGGTTTTTAGAAGTGGTCGTGACCATTTGAGTGGTCACGACCACTTCTAAAAACCGAATACGTCTAGATGTAAATTCCCTGACAGCAGTTACCTATATTTAGATATACAATATGTCCCACCTAATTTAAAAACCATCAAGAAACCCCATTGGCACCCTTGACAACCCCTAAAAAGTGCTTCAAATTTTCATGTAAGACGCTGCGAGAAGAAGTCATAATATTTACAAAAAGTATTGCAACAAAACCTTATCATTCCGATATACATCAAACTTACGTTGCTTGTCAATTTATTCCCTTAAATAATAATCCTGGAATTTGTCCGATAGAAATAGGGGAAGTGTTCTTGGTAAAATTATAAATGATCATTGTCAAAAAGAAACCAAAGAGACAGCAAGACCACTACAAACCTGCTCAGGGCACAGTCCTGGTGCAGAAACTGAAATAAGTGCCATGCAAAAGATGTTTCAACGTGAAGATACAGAGGATGTGCTCCCAAGAGCCATATGGGGAGAAGCAAGAGGACAGTGGGGGCAATTGCCCCCTTAGATGTTTGGAAAAGTGTTTTTTTATAAACTAATGTCTACTTTTGCCTGCTGAATAAACGTGGGGGAAGAGGAGGGGTACACTTATTAATTTTTCATTGTTTTCCCGACCTCCTGGACCTTATTAGAACCCTTCGTTTATTAATTTTGAAGCATTAAAAAATGGTTTCGTTATTTTTTTGCTTTAAGAAATAAATTTTTTTTTACTCAAAGGTAATTCTCTCCATCATAGTTTATAAGAACCAATCAAAAAACTTCTTTTCATTTTAAGAAAGGAGAAGCATATTTGTTTAGAAGAATTCTTTTCATAAATGAAATTTATTATGTTATTATGAAATAACTTTCTAAAGCGTTTCTCCTAAACTATTAGTCAGTGATAATTTCATTTGCTGAAGTTATTTAAAATATCAAGAAAGTTTGCTTTTTAAGAAAAGGATAAATATTCTTTGTCACCATTATCAAAAAACAAAATAATATCGCGCGCCGCAATATGAAGAAACAGATCCAAACAGAAAAAAGTTTAAAACTTGTACAGTTTTAGATCTTTTTTATTTCATAAAAAGATTAGGTTGTTCTTATGAGTATAATAATTTTCTTCTAGATTTTAGCTTTTACAAAATTCCGACCCTCTCTATATTAAGACCCCCTCTCCCCTTTCGTTTATTCGGCAGGCGAGAGAAACGGAGCAATTTTTTGAAAACGGAAGTAATTTAGGGAGGCTGCTTAAATGTGATAAAAGACTGTAATAAGTTTGTGTGATGCAAAAAGAAAAAACGGACTAATAGGATATCGATATATAACTTAATTTTATAATTACAACACGCTTAGCTATATATATATATATATATATATATATATATATATATATATATATATATATATATATATATATATATATATATATATATATATTTCGTGTAAGATAAGTTTTCTTAAAAATTATATTTTAAATAAAGAAAGAAAGAAAAAAATAAATAAATAAAAATTAAAAAAACAAAAAATTTTTATTTTATTATATTTTATCCTCCTATTTCTTTTTTTTTTAATTTCTTTTGTTTTTTTAATTTCTTTTTTATCCTTAATTATTGAGAATAATTAAGGATAAAAAAACACAAATAAAACAAGTAAATAAACAAACAAAAACAAATAAAAAACAACAAAAAAACAAATATAAATATATATATATATATATATATATATATATATATATATATATATATATATATATATATATATATATATATATATATATATATATATATATATATATATATATATAGATGGATAAATAACAAAAACAAAAAGATAAAATGTGAACGCACACACTCACATATAAATACATGGCAAAAAACTTGGGGTACTTTTTACATAAGATTTCAAGAATATATAGTATAAACTTTTTTACATCCTCGGTAATAAACAAACGATAAAATTAAATCGTGTAAAAATTTACAATAAATTTTTTTTGTATGTGTATATATAAAATTAATAAATATATTCATAATTACATATCAAATCATAAGTGTATTCAACGCCTTAGAAGAAATTTAATTCATTTTTTATCAAGTTAACACATAAATATAAGAATTTGATAAAGACTTATTTTGAAAACATTTAATATATTGAGTTTTCTAAAAAGTATTTTTGTATGGGAGAGTCAAAAAACATGCTTATTAGGATTATATGTAATAATCCTAATAAGCATGTTTTTGTTTGCAGAGAAGTTTATTTATTTTTGTAACGTTGGTGCTGCACCAAGCAATATTTGCATAGTTTAAGTAACAATGTATAAATGAAAAGTATATGTATTTCAAACAAGATTGGTTTAAAAACTGTTTAGCTTTATACAACATACCAATATTTTTTGAAATTTTATTCTCAATTACATTTAAATGTTCTCTCCAATTAATATTTTCATCTAGAATTACGTTAATTGCACTAAATAGTGTTCAGGTAATTTATCCAATTTTGGCAATGCATTTAGTCAACACATGTTAAACACAGACGAAATTATGCATCTATATATAAAGAAACTATTTTTTCGATAGAAGGCACCACACAGGACGAGTCCCTAGCCATGGTAGTCTCTTAGCACTGTGACATCATAAAGGTATTGCAATTAGTAGATCCTGAAATAAACCGGAAAATTGCAGTTGTTAAATAGTGGTCTAAGTTCCTATTAATAGTTGGAAATTTGCATAGATACTATGTAAATCAATAAAAAGGCTGATTAAATGTAAAATTTGATGGACAAGCTAAAAAATATAATTACAATTGGGAAAAGGCATTTAGGAACTGGTTTTTGTTCAGAAAAATACAAAAAAAAGTATTGTAAGTACAAGCAAATGGTCTAATGAACTGAACAATCTCTGCAGAATACACAACCATGAGCAGCTCATGTTAAAAGATATAAATTTAAAGTCCCTTTTACGCACAATTGAAGCTTTTTAGAAACTTGTAACACTAACTTACAAATTATTATCAGAAAAAGATATTATCTGTTTTTTAAGTTAAAAAAAAAGCTATTTTGTTTGGCACTGATTGATCTATAATCAACAACCACATGTATTTATTAGGGCTGAATCTATCGGAAGGAGGAGATGGATTTCGTAATTTAAGAGCTAAATCAAGGAACAACATTGTGCTTCCAAGAAAATCAAAGTGTTGCACATGGAAATATACTTAAACAATCGAATTTTTATGAAATAAAAAGATAAACTTGATGAATTGTTTTCAGAAACAAAAACATGAATATACCAAATAAAAAAAGAGGAGGTTAAAATTATTCACGCAATGCTCCAAAAATATCTTAAACTACTGGTTGAACAAGTCTGCAACAAAGGTGCAATAAATGTGTTGTTGGTTAAACACTTTATCAATTAAAGAACAAAACCTCACATAAGGAAAAGCTTAAGGATGCACTTTGAAATATGCTACTTTCTTACCTACCATCCTACTGTGCTTGTGGAGAAAAAATTTATGTCGTTAGACGTCTTTCGGACGTCTAGACGTCCGTGAGACGTCTAACGACGACTTTCAGACAACGCGTGCCAACTGGGATTGGTCATAAAATTCTCTTTAAAAAATTGAATAATATGGAGTTTTTTGTTTTTTAAAGGTGGCTCACCACTAAATAAATCTCAGTTTTAATCATCACTTGGTTTTTCGGATTCTTCTATAGACCTGTAAATAATTTTGAAATCTATTTTGACATAACTTAAGTTTATTGTGAGTTATTCCATTTTATTTACGCTTATTTAAGAATTTAACCTTGACAAAGAAACACTAACTTAGGTTTATAGTTGCTCTTTCTCTCTCTCTCTCTCTCTCTCTCTCTCTCTCTCTCTCTCTTTTGCCCTGATTCAAACTTTCCGTCAGATTTTGTTAATCACGCGTTAAATTAATAGGCCAACATGGTTTGTCTAACGTTTATATGATAAAAGTGTGAGTACGTTACTCAAGTTGTATGGTTCATTAGATGGTATTATGTGATTATTTCTTGTGGTATTTGCATAGCTTTTTAATTTTTATATTGCCCAAAAAATGTTTATACTAATAAAGCTTCATTTAAAATAAGAATGAACTCAGCTGTGTTGTATTTTAATGAGGGAATTGCTGATGTTCTGAGTGCAAAAATCAACTCAACCTTGAGAGTGGTTTAAAAACCGCAATGTTTGTGTTTTTTTTTTTATTATTATTATTTTTTTTTATGTATTTTTTGTTCCATAATATACATTTTCGTGATTACATAATAAAGATTCGTTAAGATTGAATATACATATAAATATATAAAAATATTCTTAAAAAATCTGGTTATTTTTTTTTATTATATTGTTTTTGTGAGGAAAATAAAAAAAGGTAGGTTGTTTCCAACAGCATTTATTGTGTATGCAAAGGTTACAGTTTTCCTACTTTTAGCTGATGTGATGACTTGCACTTGTTTAAATCTTTTCTTGGAGGAAAGAAAAAAAATTTATCATAAGCCAAATTAACTTAAAGCATAATTAGTAACAAAAAGTTAGTTCTCATTTTTTAATTTTTCAATAAATTAACTAATAAAATTCATATAGCAATGACAACAATATTTAATTTTCATTTGCATTTTTCTCCGTTTTCGAATTTTGCGAAACCTTGTCAGATTGTAAACGTGATATCTTGTGAAGCAGAAGTGCAAATCATTTCAAATTTTTAGAAAATGTGTATTATAATATTTTCTATTCTTTCTGATAATTATGTTTCCAAATCAAGTCATACTTAAATTGCTTGTTTTTTTTCAATTTTAATTTGGAAAGTACCCAACTACCCTTATAGCGAAAAATATTTTCATGTTGTAAAATCTTGTTTATTTATACTCATATCTTTAATGATATCTATAGTACTTTTACTTTATAATTTAGAAACAACTAGTTCCTAATCGCTTGGTACAAATGGATTTTAAAATTTTTTTAAACTTTTGGTGTCGTTTGTGGGAAACAAAGTTATCTAATCAGCCTCAATTTATTTGGCAAGAAAATTAATGTTCACTTAAAGTAGCTAACCCAAAGTTTTTCATGGTCTGTTTATGTTGTTATTGGTAACTAATTATAGCATTTAAGTTTTTTTATTAAACAAAAGAAATCAATGCCTAACTTAACATTTTTGTCTTTTCAGCTTGCCCTTATCAGGTACTGGATAGTCAAAGGAGATGCAATCATCAAATCAATCAATCAAAAATACAGCAATCAAAATAGTGTTGAAATCTCAAAAGGTTTTAATAATAAAAGATGTCATTAGTTTAAAAAGTTTATGTATGTTTTTTTCTACCAATAGCAAATATAGCTAATTCCCGATAACTCGAACTTGCCAGGGATCAAGGAAAATAGTTCGACTAAATTAATGTTCGACTAAAGCAAATTCCCGTTAAGTCGAACTATGGCTGATATGAGATATTAGTTCGAGTTAAGGCGATTTTTCTTTATTTGATGCTAAAGTATAAACTTTAAAGATATACCATATATTTTATAATATATGGTATATATTTAACATACCAAGTCTAAAAGCTAGCTATCTTTTATTAAGAAATTTATTAAATCAGTTAATATCAATCAAATCAATCAATATATTTCGTGTTAATAAGAATGTTGAAAAAAAAAAATAAATAAATAAATAAATTAAAAAAAAAACAGACTGGTCATTGCAAATAATGATTCACTGATTTGTAAACCCCTCAAATAGGAGGGGGTTTAAACTTTATATGGTCATAATTTTTGAACGCTGAGAGATAATACTATGAAACTTAAAATTTATCGATAAATATAAGTCTAGTTGAAAATAGTACAAAAAATATTTTATCAACTTGTTGCCCCTTACGTTTAGGGTGGGGAGGGGGTATGAAGTTAAAGGGCTTTTTCGTTCCTAGCCTCCAATCATCGAAACTTTTTTGCAAAGCCTCATTATTTGACATACGTATAAACATACAAAAGTTTGGAATTTGTTCCATGTCTAGAAGTTAGCTACATCAAATACCAAAAAATCCTAGATCCGTCGCTAGTGTTTAAATACTTACATGCACAAATAAAAGATTCTACAATGTACACAAAAAAAAGTTTTAGAGGTAAAAAATGAAGTTAGGTGTAACTTTTTAGGTAGAAATGATGGAGTCACCTTAAGAACAGAAAACCATAATACCAAATAAAACCATATAAAACCTAATAATAATTGCTTTTTTGTAACGGTACTTTATAGTGATTTATTTTGTAACATTAATTAATATTTGTAGCGTTATTTTACATCTAATAACGATCTACTCTATTCGGTTTTAAATAAAAACGAAAGCATATTGAAAATATTATGCTACATTTATTTTTGTTTTATATGGAGAATATTTAAGTTATTGTGTTTAGTACTATACTATATATAGTGAACGGAAACTTTCGGCTTCGGCCGAAACCGAAACCAAAATTTCTGCTTCAACAATTTTTTTACTTTTACTGTTTCGGCCGAAATTTCGGTTCAAACCGCAACCGAAATGAACCGAAACTTTTAAAAGATTTTTTTTAAGTTTTAATATAGAGTGGGATTATGACAGTTTCCTAATTGTAATCGTTTGTTAGTAAATCAATTTTTAATTATAACAATTGTAAAAATTTTAATTGAAATCACGTTAAATAATAGTTTTAAGTTACTATTCTCAAATCATTCTTAAAATGAATTAACATTCAAGTAAAGCAACCCAAACCAATAGTTTCATCAAAAGTTTCTCAGTGCTAAATTTTACAATGGAAAATAATCGATAAAAAACTGTTTTATGGAATCATTTTACCGTGACAGTTAGTGATTTCAAATACGGAACTTGCAATTTGAAAATATCTCGTGGATCGCACAATCCTAAACTTCAATCACTTAGCGGACTTTCATCACATTTAAGAAGTGGTTTACTCTAAAAAATCTCTTAACTGAAAAAGCAATACAACCACCGGCAGTCCTATAAATCTCAAAAATTGATTCAAACTTCAAAGAAGGTCTGCATTTTCTTGTGCGACCGTGGCGTAGTGGTTAGAGCGCTTGCCTTTTAAGCAGGAGATTCAGGCTCAAAACGAGCTTCGGATATGATTTTGCGTCACGGTAATGAAGGAGGCGTGAACTTCCTGGTTAAATGCACTTCTGCGGTGCTCTATGACAAGACCTATAGGTCTTCTTGGGGCACCTAAATAACAAAAAAAAAAATTTTCATAGATTTATATTAGAAAACAACATTAAAAGCAAAGTTTGATTTGGCAAAAGTAGCAAAGAGATTCCTTAGACCTCGACCAACATCTGCCGAAGTTAAAAGGTTGTTTTTAACTGCTGGAGAAATTCTTTTAAATGAAACAGACTTTTGCCAGAAAACATGAAAAAATATGTATTTCGCAGAGAAAATTCTTCAATTATTACCTTTAATTATTGAAATATCTTGACATATTAGAGTTTTTATCAAACTATGTTACATGGTGATTGGCTACATATATGTAAAAAATTTTTTGCTTTAATTCGGTGATCATAAAAGGTTCAGGGATTTTAAACATTCATTTTCAAATTTCGGCCGAAATTTCGGTTTCGGTTTTGGCTACGGCTTCACTAAACCGAAATTTCGGTACTTTCGGTTTCGGCTCAAATTTTGGTTTCGGTCGATCACTAACTATATACACTAAAAATATATTTTTTATCTATATCTTTATTTTTAAGATCTATATTTTTGGTGTTTACTTAAGATTAGTAGAATTACTATTTGTAAATATCCATGAAATTATTTTTTCAGAATATATATGACTGATTAATTATTTTGATTTCTTTTTTCCAATACTAAAAATTCGAGAAAACTTGTTGTATGGGGATGAAAAAACGGTTCGACTTAACAAGAAGTTTGACTTAATTGTAAAATTTTTTTTTTTTTGAATTTTTTTGTTGTTCTTTTCTTAAATACTAAATAAATTTTTACAATAAGATAGTTAAGGTTAAAATAATCGTTATACAGTAACAATTAAAAAATCGTTATTCAATAACAAATATAATAAAATATACAAGTATAAAAATAAAAATCATAATAAATAGAACGTGGAGACTCGCAGAAGACCTTTAGGTCTTATCATCGAGAACTGCTCGTGAATATTAATTGCAATAAAATAACATCAAATAAAGAATAAAACAAAAATGTCAAAGAAATAATTTGCGAAAAACAAAAATTTCGTAAAAATATATAAATACAAAGTTTGTATAAAATAGTACTTATTTCATAAACACATAAATCGTGAATCCGATATTATCATATACTTTATAATATAATAAGTTTCATATTTTCATAAAATGTTAAACATATAAAGATAAGTCTTCAAAAGATAAAATTATTTCTTTCACTTTTTTTCTGAAGGAAATGTAATTCCATTCATGGGAAAAATCAAAATTTTTCAAAACTATTTTGTTCCAAAGAAAATCTTCTCGAAAAGCGATAAATGACTTTCCAAAATTAGTTAGAGAAAAAGGTTGCCGAACTAGATTATCATTTCTTAAGTTATATTTATTTGTTTCTTTCAAGGTATATAAGTTAAGAAAGGAAACAGGAGATGCGCTAGCTTTACATTTATACATAAAACAAAGTATATTAAAAACATTTAGTTGATAAATATTAAGAATTTTTATTTGAAATAAAAGTGGTTTTGCATGAGCAAGTCGATCTTTATAATTGATAAGACGATCAATATGCTTCTGCTGACGATAAAGAGGTTGCAGTTTAGATGTGTTGGTATTACCCCAATGTTTGCATAATTTATATATCAGTGGATTAAAGAGAAATATAATTGTGTTAAACTGTGCTTATTTAAAAAATTTCTAGCTTTATACATAACTCCAATATTTCGAGCAACTTTTTTGGACAATAAATCAATATGATATTTCCAACTAAGGTTTTCATCAATATAGATACCTAAAAAGTTAGTAGTTATTTCTCTTTTAATTTGAGCTTTGTCAATAAAAAGTAAAGGCATGACAGGAGGCAATAACTTTTTTTTTGAAGTTTGATAAAAAAGTGTCCAATTTGTTTTCTCAACATTGAGGAACAACTTATTTTTTTTAAACCAGTTAGAAATTTTTGTTAATTCAAGGTTCATATTTTGGAATAATGTCGTTATGTTATTATGAGATAAAAAGAGATTAGTATCATCCACAAACATGACCGTCATTAAATTAGAGGCTTCAGGGAGATCATTAATGTAAATTAAAAAGAGGAGGGGTCCTAGTATAGAACCCTGAGGGACCCCACATGTTATATCTAGTAAATTGGAACGAACATTTGTATTACTATAAACAAACTGTTTACGGTTGTTTAAATAACTTTTAAGCATCATTACAATATTTCCTTTAAATCCATAAAACTCAATTTTTTTAAATAGAATTTTGTGGTCAATCGTATCAAAGGCTTTTAATTGATCAATGATTAATAGTAATCAGTTAGACAGTTTCTAGGGATCAAATAAATAGTACGAGAAAAATTTTTAAAAAATAACATCTTAGATAATTAAATTTAGTTGAAACATCTGTTTATAGAATATAAACTTTTCCTTATAAAATTCTTTTTAATATAATACAATATTTCTTGGGCTTGTGTATACCCTTATTATTTAAGTAATATAAAACAACCGTTAAAAAAAACAAATAATAAAACTTTATTGCAATGTGTTCTTGCGTCTTAAATAAGAAAAATAAGGTTTCCAAAACGACGATGTGACGTAATCACCGTCATCTTCATTCAAACCATCTTAACTTGGAGAACATTGGTGATATTGTATTTCCGAAGGCTATCTCATTTCTATCTTAAAATAGTTTGCCTCTACTTTAATTGTGTTGTTTTTATTCCAACCAAAGGCACCATGGCAATTTCTCGAATGCCCCGCCATGGCCGAATTTTTCCATTTTCCCCTCAAAAGTATGTCGTGTTGAAACCTTGAGCTATGTTTTACCTGCATAAAATTTCCAGATGAACACTCCAGTTTGTAGACTCTAGAATAAGAGTTGTTCAGAAGTCGAAGCTTGTTTTTTTTGAGATATTAATTGTTGAAGGTTTTTTGTTAATTTAAAAACTGGAGTATAGCCTGCAATTTAAATATCTTTTTTAATTGATTACTTAATTTTCGTATCCATGGTAGAGAAATATAAGTTCAAGTTTTATGATGTTATTGTTTTTGTTTTGTTGATTATTTTGCTTATTGTTTTTATTTTTTTGACAATGTTTTAAAGTATTTTTTTATTCTAACCATTTTCTATAAACATTTCCGTAAGAAACTGTATTTCATGATTTATATGCTCTTTGCTGCATAATACAAAAAACTCATTGGATAAAACTTTTGAATACGTTTCAAGTTTTTTTTGGACGAGAATGCGGCTTTATTTGCACATTTTTTATAGCATCCTTGAAATAGATATTAAACAGGTACGTTCCGAATTTGTTATATGTTACTGAGCGATCAAGAAAATTTAGTGGGTATAAATCACTTTCTTTTTCAATTTTATTTTTATACTTGTATTAATTGTTAAACAACTCTAGTAAATGTTTTGTCCTTTTTTCATTATTAAAACGCGATAAATTTGATTTAAAGACCGGACTATTACGGAGTTAAGGAAAATATCAATTGATTCTGCAACTGGTATTGAAGGGCAAAGATTAACAACATCGAAAGAAACTTGATACTCACCAGGATCATTATACAATAATTGAGCACATTCAATTGTTTTGAATTTCGAAGTTTTGTTTTGTTAAAATTGGAGGAAGTTAATTTATCAACACATTATATTGAAGTTTTACTATTTGTTTGTTTTTTAACGGTTGTTTCATATTACTTAATAACGAGGGCATATCTAGAATTATTATAAATTTTTTTTATTAATTAATGCTAACTTCTTTACAAGCGAGACTATCGTTCTTTATTATTAATTAGTTCTTTAATATTATTAATATTGCAATGAGAAAGTAGCAAAATGGTTAAGCAAGTTAAAACAACTTTGTAAAGTAGCCGAGACGCAACCACAGGCCGCTTTTATAGCGTTCCCAAAGGATTTTGTTCAAAATTTACTTATTTTCTAAGAACTATTCCAAAATTTGAACAATACCTAGTGCCCATAGACGAAAAACCAAGTCATTTGTTGTTGCCAACTCTTTTTTGGAAAAGATACGCTCTTTGAGGATCGCATTAGAAAACTTTTTACATTAACTCCTCGAAATGGAGGATTGGGTATACGTATACTAATTGAAGAAGCACCTTACCAGTTTTTATCATCTGTAAAATTATCTAAAAATCTTGTACAGCAAATTATAGATTAAGACACAATTTTAAAAACAAAAAACTCTACTGGGAGTGTCAAGAAGGTCTTGAAAAAATATCATCAAGTCACAGACTTAAGCATCACACCGAGAAAATAATTGCAGTTGATTCAATGCAACCAGAGTCGATGTTAAGAAACATACAGCAAACAAGAAGCGAATGTGCAAGCACTTGGTTAAACGCCTTACCGCTAGAAAACCAAGGTTTTGTTTTAAACAAAGAAGAATTTCGAGATGCACTTTGCTTAAGATATAATTTCGACTTAAAAAATATCCCTCGTAATTGTGAATGTGGAGAACCTTTCAATCTAACTCATGCTTTGTCGTGTAAGAAAGGTGGATTTATTTTAAGTCGCTAAGACTTGAAATGAAACTACCTTTCTTACACGACACCAAATAAGAAATTTGCTCACTACATTGCTTAAAAGAGTATGCATAAATGTTCAATTCGAGCCACACCTCATATCTCTTGATAATGAGAGTTTTCATTTCCATACAGCAAATAAAAGTAACCAAGCTCGCTTGGATATTAAAGCAACTGGTTTTTGGCGAAATAGACAGAAAGTATTTTTTGACGTAAGAGTTACGCATGTCAATTCCATGAGAAACAAAAATCTAGATATATTCAGAAAACAGGAAAAGGAAAAAAAAAGAGATTATGGCAAACGAGTTCGTGAAGTCGAACATGGCAGTTTGACACCACTAGTATTTGGTACAAATGGAGGTATGAGTAAAGAATGTCATAAATTTGTTACAAGACTAGCCCAGAAACTATCGGAAAAACAAAACGAAAAATACTCAATTGTTATGACGTGGTTAAGAACGAAGTTATCTTTCGAGATACTTCGCTAAACTATCCTTTGTTTAAGAGGTTTGAGAACACCGTGGACTAGAAAAAATGATTTTAAAATCGGTGTTGATTTTATGATGGATGCTCTAGAAGCAAGAATCTGAGTTTTTTTTGTTTGTTTTTGTTTCTTGTCGGTTAAATTTTATATTATTTATATTAAAACTTTGCAAACTAATTACTGAACCCAAATGTCGTTAACCCTCTGTAGTTATGTTGACCTATTTACCAAATACTATGCCTGCATTCACTGTTAATAAGGGGGATTTTACAATTAACCAGCATTTGAATTCGTTTACGTAGTAACCATGTTTATATCCTTCATCAATAAGATGTTGATACCAGCTATATAGGGTAAGGTTGTTAATATTGTATTCCCTAAGACCAAATTAAAAGATGTAGACCATTTAATGAGTTGAAACGTGGATATTCAATTGTATTTCATAATATAGGAATTTTTTGTTGTAAAGATGTTAAAAAAACTCATATAAAGAGTGCTAAGTTTTTCCAAAAAACGATCCATAGGAAACTAGATTCTTAATTGTACCATTGTAATCCAATATTGTACCACTTTCTTGGTTTCAAATACTTTACAACTTCGCAAATTTTTTATAATTTTAGATTTAAGAGATTATAAGAACTGATTAAAACGAATAGTTTTTGTTAAATCAGCAATTGGAAATATTCAGATATAACATAACGTAACACCTAACTGCCCATAATCTAATGAAATGAAGTTTTTTTATTTAATAAACTCTATGCAACTTGAATTTTTTTTCTTCTGGAAAATGCCAAAAATAGGTATCACCAAATATGATAAAATTTTTATTTAAACTGTATGCTTACCAATGGGCTAGATAGGATTAGAATAATGGATGAAGGCAGGTATTAAAGATAGTTATACTAAATAATGTAAAATAATATATACAATATCTGTTTTAAAAACAATTATACTAAATAATGTAAAATAAAATACTTAAAAACTTTATTTTTGGCAAAAGTTGCAGATATATTGTTTCTGTTTTTGAATAACACCTGCACAGTTAACATTTTTTTTTTAAACATCTTCGCTTCCAACAAGGCTGCAAGCAGCCACTAATTGAAGTTGGAAGTTACTGAAAGAGAAAAGATCAAGATTGTAGAGCATGATAACGATTGATGGACGACTTAAAGGATTGCAAATTATATGAATCAGATAAGCAAGATGAAGGAAGCGAATTCCAAAAAGCTGATGTTCGAGGAAAAAAACTAGACGAATAAGCGTTTTTTGAGCACTTAGGAACAGTCACAGAAAAAGGATGACACTTAATTGAATGACGAGTAACACGAGAATGAGTTTTAGTAGATGGCATAAGAGATGCTAGCTCTTTAGAGCAGTGCCCATTATAGTGTTTGTAGAAAAAAAATAGAGAAGCAACACTACGACGATGTGATAATAGTTGGCTGCAAGAGCAGGTCCAACTATGTTTACAATGCGTTTTTGCATCTTGTCTAAAAGAGAAAGGGTATCATTAGAAGAACCGCCCCAGATATGGCAACAGTATTCCATACAAGGCCGGATTTGAGATTTATAGAGATAGAGAATAGAATCCGAAGTAAGAAAGTGACGAGCTCAATAAAGAGATGCAACCTTAGCAGATGCTAATTTTGCAACTGATTTGATATATGGTTTCCAAGAAAGATTGGAAGATGAAGAGTAGATGACTCATCGAGTACATCACCGTTCATAAATATAGGAAGATCTAAATTATTGCAATAACGATTGGCTGAAAAAAATTGAGTTTTATCTGAATTAAAATTCACCAGCCACTGTGAGCCCCATGCTGTAGCAGAAATGAGATTCTTTTCAAGCTCAAATGCCCCCTCCAAGCAATCAGAGGGTGTTGGTTTCTTATCACGACAAGAATAAATGGTAGTATATCAGCAAACAATGCCACCTTAGATGTGAGAATATCTGAAAGATCGTTAATGTAAATTAAATAGAGTACTGGACTAAGAATAGAACCTTGAGGAACCACTGAAGTTACAGAATAAGAAGAAGATTGCTGTCCATCGAGGACAACTTATATACTACGATTGGAAAGGAAGGATTCAATAATCTTAAAGATGTTGCCGGATACACCATAGAAAGCTTATGGAGAAGACCAGTATGCCAAACTTTATCAAAAGCTTTTGAAATGTCAAGAGCGATGGCCTTAACCTCTCCACTTTTATCTAATGCACGATAAAATCTATCGGTTATTACTATTAGCAAATCAGCTGTAGAACGAAAAGATCGAAATCCATATTGATGGTCAGAAAGTAAGTTATTATATTCAAGATTAGAGATTAAGTGTTTGTTAATTAAAGATTCAAAAACCTTGCTTATGATAGGAAGAAGAGTTATGGGACGGAAGTTAGACGAATCAAATCGCTCTCCAGAATTTTTGAAGATAGGGATAACAGATGCCGCTTTCCAGCAGGAAAACAAGACTCTGATAAGCACTTGTTGAATAGTTTTGAGAGTATAGACGACAGCTCCGGAGAACACTTCTGCAAGACAATAACAGGTATGTTGTCCGAGCCACAAGCTGTAGAAGAGTCTAGGCAGGAAATTACTTTAGATACAGAAGCTGGAGTAAGGAATGCCGAGCAATGAATCAACCTGTTTGTTGGCAATATCAGGTAGAACGCAACTAGTGGAATCAAGAGATAATATTGATGAGAAGTTTTTAGCAAACAACTCAGCTTTGTCTTTAGGTGAGGTGACAAAGTCTGAACCATACAAGAGAGGTGGAATTAAAGATTTGCCCTTATTATTGATATTATTAAAGATTCTCCAGAAGTCATGAGAGCCTAATTTTTGAGATGAGATACGAGATTTCATGACCTGAGAATAGCGGGTTTTGGCGTTAGACAAAACCTTTTTACAATAGTTTCTAGCAGTAATAAACAGACGTCTGTTTTCTGGAGAATTGTTTTGCTGATAAATATGGAAGTAACGGTTTCGATTGGCAATTGCACCAGCACAGTGTGAGGAAAACCATGGAGGAGAGTGAGGCTTGACCTGGAATCGTCGAGAGGGAACAAAAGATTCCATGCCAGCCTGAATCCACTAAGTTATGTAAGAATCACATTTGTTTTCTACCCAAGGGCGGTCACGAAGAAAATCACGGAAAGAATCCCAGTCAGCTTTACTGTAATTTAATTAACATTACACCAGCCTTGACAAGCAAAACATTTTATCATGTTCTTTTCTAAATTTTCTTCACAAAGGTAACAAAAACAGCTTTTACTATGAAGAGATGTATTTGTAAGCTTTTTACACCATTCCTGCCCTATTCTATCTTTTTAGTTGATATTGGTAAAACTGAGCTAGAGAGTGCATCTTTATAATGACTACTTGTCAATACAAGAGTAGCACTGGAATTTTTCTTTTTTTATTTAAGTGGTGAAGTTCGTATTGGAAGTATGGATATTTCTTTAATTGGAAGCTCAAAATTAAAATAATATGTTAACATAAAAAAAAAGTAAAAGTTGTTAAATTTGAATAACCAACAACAACTGAATAATTTTAAATAAAACAATTTGTATATAAAGCTAGAAAATAATTACTCACTATTTGGAAAATTTTTGATTGTTGCTCATTTGAACTCAACTCTCCTCTGAGTAATTTGGAAGATGCCAAGTCTTCTTTTTGAAACAGTGAGTTGTATACTCGCCATTTCCCAGTGTCTCTAAATCCATTAATAGGTATTTCCATACCAACAACCTTTGCATAAGTCTCTCCAAAAAGTTAAGACTCTTGAAATTGAGTAATACATCTGCCTGGATGGCTTCGCATCCATTTATCACAGGCAATGTTATATTTAGAATTCAAAGCTTTCAAAAACAATCTATCTAAAGGTTGTAGCCTATGAGTAGTATGTGATGGCAAAGATAGCATTACTATTCCATGATCTCGAGCTAAAACTAATGCTTCTAGATTTTTTGTATGTGTTGAATGACCATCAAGGATAAGAAGTTTTGTTCTGAATGTTCTGTTAAAAGTTTAAGATAAAGATAGTTTATAAAATACCTAATCCACAAAGTAAACAAATCTGTGGTTATCCAACCATTATCAAAACATACAAAAATTGTTAATGGTGGTACTCCATTTTTGAGTTCATTTTTGAATCTCTTGCGTTTGAAAATTAGCATAGGAGGTACAAAAGATCCAGCAGCATTCATGCAACATACTCCAGTGGTATTTGAGCCTATTTCACTACTTATTATACCTCCTATCTGATGTTTCCCTTTCAGAGCTAAAACTATCATTGGTTTCTGAACTGTACTTGTTCCAGTTTCATCTACGTTGTAGATCAAATCAGCAGTAATATTGTAATTTTCAACAAGTTCTGCAAGTTTATTGAAAAATAGTTCAATCTTTTCTCTACAGAAACCGGTGGCTCTTGTCATAAATGTTGGTTTAGGTAACCTTAAACTAAGGCAGGGGTGAAATTTCATGAATTGGTAATACCATTTTTTTCCAGCCATGCCCAAATCTTTGTTGAACTGATGCTTTGTTGAACTTGAGGTCTTTAGTATTAATTCTAAACATACACGATTCAAGTTTCAAGACATGTTCAAATAACTCTTTCTCCATTTCAGGAGGGAAATTACTACACCTACCAAAATGCTTAGTTGAGTCATTTGCATATACATTTTTATGTTCCACACGCCTTTTAAAGGTTGGTTTAGGAATTCCATATTTTAAACAAACGGCATTTAATCCGATATTGCTATTACGATGAGCAAAAATAACTTTTTCCATATCCTCTTCTCTCCATGATCTATATCTCTGTTTTAACATTTCTAATTTTTCTTTATTTAAAGGGAGTTTGTTAAACTTTACACGCGTTTTTCAGCGGTCAAAATGGTAGCGTTGGTACAATTTAGGATCTGCCTTGAGGTACAATTTACGCAACTAATCTGACATTCGGCTAATTAAAAAATTTGACAACTAGTAATAAGGTATTTTAAATTCAAGATAGTTATATTAAATTTAAATAAATTATGCTTTAGCATAAATACACTGAACAAATTATATCTTCTACTTTCTTTAGTGAAATACGCTTACCCATAAATCCCTAAAATAAAAAATCTCCAATAACAAACCAACAAGAGCTTACTCTGGCCTTAATGCAGTTGGATTACAAAAAAAAAAACAGTTGACTCCTTAATTTCATTCAGCAAAGGTGAGAAATAAATTAAAAAATTTCTTGTGGGTTGTAAAAATAACGAGTTATGTTAAAAGTACAATATAGGCATCGGTATAATATAAGCAACCTTACCGTAAGTTTGCAATGCTTCCACTAGCTGCGGTATCGTCTGTTAACCACACCTCCTTAAGTTGTGGGTAATTTACAAGTAAGTGTTCTATAATAATCGTGGTGTTATAAGAGTACCATGGAATAGCAAGTGGATCACCTTGAGTTGTGCCTTCTTGGGATGATATTTCTTTACTCCCTGCCACAAAAAGCCTCAATGGATTTCTATAAGTATTTATTAGGTAAATTGAAATTTATGAGCAAATGATCTGGATGTTGTGTAAGGCGACTTGTCGATTCATACAATTAAAAGCATTCTTTGCATTAATCAAAAGTATTGCATCTGTTTGCACATTGTCGAATATTTCCTTCATGGTATGTACAGCAGCTTCGGCTCCTGCTCCATGCCTAGCACATGTTTGTAATGGCCCAGCTACCTCTTTTATCTCACTGTTGAAACTTCAGCTAATTAATTTACCTATAATACGCCTTAGTACTTCTCCCACTCTAATTGGTCTAATACCTGGATTTTTATCAAGAGGAATTAATCGACATGTAGTGGAAGCTTCTAGGAATGTTGGTTCATATGTTTCGGTTAGTAAGTTTTGTGTCATCTTGGGAATTTCTTTTCGAAGTTCTTTACCATCTTTGATGAAGTTTTTAGAACATAAGATGCGGCGATAAATATCGGAATCCATTCCTGATGGTCCAGCAGATCCTTTAGTTACAAATGCTGCTTTCATAACTAGTTGCTCATCAATACAATCGAAGAAACATTTTGGGATTAAATCAATCGGACCAAACAGTAGGCTATAATCTTCTACTCGCGAGGGTTTCGGGTCTTTGCTTTTAAGTTCTTTTAATGTGTTGTCCAATAGTGGTAGATTACCGGATGATGCCTCTTTTTCTAAAAATTTCAGCGCTGCAGTGATTTTGCCTTCCATAATTAATTGGGCAAATATTCTAGATATATCGTCCGTAGATCTTTTATTTTTGGAGTTAACAAATTTTTCTTAAATATTTTAAACCTCTTTTAACAGTAATCCCAGTATCTCCTTTCTTCCAAAGGTCAATCCTACAAGTTAAAAATAATATATGTTCTTTGGACTTTGATTTGGCAGAGGGTTTATGCAAAAGAAGACTCGGCAAAATCATTGTAACTTTCAGCACGATTGAATTTAAACTAAAAGGTTAGCTCCTCTATAAAATCTTTACCTGCCTTTTCAGATGGAATGTTGAAAATATTTCTTCGGTAATTTATGATCTTATCATAGGTAGAATTAACAATCAATTTAAATTGTTGATATGAGTATACTACCCACATGACATTGTTATTAGAATCTGGTAGATGGTTCATTATTTTAGTTAAAAAGGGAAAAATTTTTGAATTCTCATTAAATGAATGATTTGTTATTTGATCAGGAAGTTTAGGTAGTTTTCTGCGAACTATATGTGATATTATACTTATGGGGTGTCATTTTTCTGGAATACGTAGGTGTTGATGTGTAGTCCTTTTTTTGATTAAAAGCTAAGTTGTTAGACGAAGTGGATGGTATTATAATATCGTTTTGTTTTTTAATTGAGAGTATTACTTTAGTATTTGGTTTGAATGTTCAAAAGGTATTAGTTTTTTGTTGACTGAGTTTTTGCAAAGGATTCTTTGTCTAGAATTATTATATTAAAAAGAATTTTATAAGGATAAGTTTATATACTATAAACAAATACTTTAACTTAATTTAGTTCGAGATAACACCAGTTGCAATATCTAACCTGTGCAGTGTTGGAAAAAAACCGTTTGTTTTTTTAAAAAAAAGCTGAGTCAAATGTTTTTGTACTTTTTAATTTGGTTAATGTTGGCATACCTTGTACTTTTGATTTATTATATTTCTAACCATCGTATTAACCATAATTTTTTTTAACATATCACAAAACTTCTTTTTTTACCTAACTATGCTTTGACTTGGCTAGCTTTAAATTAATGACCGACATTATATATTTTGTTACATAGACCTATTCATAAAAGCCAAGATCTATAACAAAAGGGATAATAAAACTAAAAAAAAAACAACACTTTTTTCTCCGGCCATTGCTGAACATCATGTGCATTAAATTTTACCTCTCGAATACAATTATCAAAAAAAAGTTACATGCAAACTGCTTGGCGCTAATTTTTATTCAAGTATAACTTGATTATTTTTTAGAGACTACTGCTAAATCATAACGATCTAATTCTAATTAAGTTAACGTTTTTTTAGCGATTTTTAGCGTTTGTTAGCGATGTGAACGCTACAAGGAACATTTGTTCCGGAACAATGTTCTGCCAAACGTCGCAAGTGCGAAGATGGCATTACGGTCCAAAAAGAAGTTTAATCCAAAAAAAGTCTTGATTAATATTTAATATTATAAGGCCATAAGGCTACATATTACATGCGTGAGTGTATATATATATATATATATATATATATATATATATATATATATATATATATATATATATATATATAAATATATATATATATAAATATAAACACACACATAGTGTAGCTTTTTTTTTTTTTTACATAAGATAAAAATTACATTAAAATGATAGTTACAATGATTATTTAAAAACTTTTATAAAACAGATAGACCCTAAACCTAACATTTATAGAATACATAATACTTATGCTTTTGTTTGCATTTGGCAATTTCTTATTGTTCTTACTGATTAGTCTTTTTAAAACTATACTAGACATTTTTAAAAGCCACATAAGCAAGAAGAACTTTAAAGCTAAGTAAAATTCTTTAAAACCAAAGTCAAAAAATATTAAATAGTTCTAGATAGAAAAATTCACACAACTATCAGCAAAAGTATATATATATGTATATATATATATATATATATATATATATATATATATATATATATATATATATATATATATATATATATATATATATATATATACAAACATTATTTTTTGATAAAAACCTGTGTATAAACATGAGGACGTATATAAAATAAAATTTATGAAAAAATAAAAATTATTAAATATAGTTTTTAAGAAATCTTAAATAATCGTTTTTTATCTTCACTTCGCTTTTTATAACGCTGAAATTCTCACCATACATCGGTGTACCCAACGTCAACAATTCTTAGACTTGTAAGTTTTGACTAAAACAAAAAAAAAATCTCACCCTTTTATTACTTTATTTTCATTCCTTTTTTAATTAAATTATTTCTAACAAATAGCATACAGTATATAAAGTATAAATCAACAAAATAAATAAATACGTACATGTATAAACCCCACTTTTTACAATTTGTGCCCCCAAAACTCCATTATTCAAACTGAAAAGTGGAAACCTTAAACATTGAAATAAAACTCCAATTTTTACTTTCTATGAAATCTAAAAGGCCTAAATACCAATTTAAATTTGGTTGGCAAGTTCTTATTATAAATACTTATATCAATTTGTGTCAAGAAAAATAACTTAAAACGCACCAATATTGTATAATTTCAGAATATTTAAATAAGTTAAAAAAAATATGAAAAGGATCACAGTCGCCATCAAATAAAACACTCGTATATCATAAACAATAACAATGCTTATTTTTCTAATTATATATTCTAAAAAAAGTAACTAAATTTAAAAAATAAGTTCGTGCCATACCTTTACTTAGGTTAAGAATAGTTTTTGATTATAAATTGCCAATTATTACCTTTTAACTTGAAAAATCAAAAGAAAAATTAAAAATGCCACCTTAAGCCAAAAGATCAATTTCTTTATTTCAATACAGGTATGATTAAGACATAAATTTATTAAAAATAATTGTTTAATATGTTTTCAATGAATTAAATTTTAGTTTGAAAAGTAAAAAAATCTAAAATCTAAACTTATTCCTACTCTAGGCGTCAAAATTTTGATTAGTTGTCCTTCCCAAGACAATATGAATATATGAAACATCAAAAATTTTGATTAGTTGTCCTTCCCAAGACAATATGAACAATATGTGAAAATATTCTGAAAAAGCATATTTTGCTGTGAATAAAACCCCGGACAGATGGAAGAAATGAAAAGGAAATATTTATAATTCATAATATATGAATTATAAATATTTCCTTTTTTTACTAAATTTTAATTTATCTATATCAATTTATTAACTTAATATGGTAACATAAAAATTTTAAAGCAATTAAAATTACAAAAGTTTAAATACACTTAAAATTAGCAACTTTGAAGAGAAAAAAACACAAAAACAAAAAAAAAAAACACATTCACACAATTCAAATACACATTTTAAAATGACTCTCGGTTCAAAGGATTTAGAACATTGCCGAAAAAAATAAAAATAGAAAGATATTTAATATTTATGTTAAATGTTACGAAGAAAAATGCAGATAAATATCAAAATGTAAATAAAAACTTTTATGGTAAAATTTGACAGGATATTACCATAAGGGGTGTTCAAAAAAATAAAATTTCGAAAACGCAAATACACAACAAGCTAAATTTGGGGCAAATATAAAAAAAATACGATTACAAAAAAAAAAAAAAAAATCAAAAATATTGAGATTTACCTTGTGCTCAAGCGTCAAAACCCCCCTAAAAATGCCCCAAATAGTACCCGCGTAGCAAGGCTTTGCGCACAAAGCCTTGCTAAAAAAACTTTTTTTTAAACTGATGTGTATCCGTGATTTTTCTTAATAGTTCTTTAGATTGAAAACGATTTTATGCAAAAAAACAAAAATACGCGCATTTAACAAAAGAATGCGCAATAATTCGTAGTTATTTTATTTGTTTATATTCACATTGCTTAGGTACGTGCATATCTTCGATTTACGGCACTGATTTTAAAGATAAAATCTGTGACCATTTTTTCACCGCGTGCTCGAAGTAGGTGTAGGAAGGATGGATTTTTGTCGTTTTTTTTTTAGAATTTTATATTGACTTAATAATATTTTAAAAGTAGAGTGTTGTAAGTTTATTGCAATTTGTTTTTTTTGCAGTTACTAACGTTTTTAGTGGTTTCATTGCTATTGAAAACTTCGTTCCTGTTCTGGAAGTGAATTGACATTGAAGGCATGATTTTTTTTTTTCTTTCCAGTCAATTTTATATATCTATTTTCTATGTACTTGCCAAATTTCATTAAAAAATAATGACATGCTCATACTCTATTTTTGCACGCAGTAAAGGTACCAAATATTCTTCTGTTGTAGAGGTTGTGGGGAGGGGGGGGGAGATGGCGAATCACAACTAAGAGCATTTTGTATATTTGAACTTTTTTATTCATTAAAAAGTTGTTTTCTTAGAGAAATGAAACTTTATTAAAAAGATTGGTGATTTTTTAAAAGTATTCAAAACATGATTTACACACACACTATGCTATTTATTTATATATATTTTATTTAAGATTCAATTGATTTTTTTCCTGTTGCATTTAGTATAGCTTTTTTTATTTAAAAAAAGTGTAATAATGAAAATCACCAATCTTTTTAATAAAGTTTCATTTCTCTAAGAAAACAACTTTTTAATGAATAAAAAAGTTCAAATATACAAAATGCTCTTAGTTGTGATTTGCCATCCCCCCTCTCCCCCACAACCTCGACAACAGAAGAATATTTGGTACCTTTACTGCGTGCAAAAATAGAGTATGAGCATGTCATTATTTTTATAAAATAATAATTATGAATATTAAAATTTTTTTTTAGAGCATTTTATGGTGAAGCCAAAAATTATTTAGCTTGTAACTTTACAATGCCAACTCATTTAAATATTGAATGTAGAAATGGACATATATTAAATATATTCATATCCAACAATGAATCATTTAAAACAACTGTTGAAATAGTCAGTAAACATTTTAATTTCAAAATATGTAGAAGTCAGATTGTGCAACTAGTGTATAGATCCAAATTCTATGCACGTAATTTTTCAAGGGATTCTAAACAAATTAATAATATCTGCAGCGTACTCTTTGCATACCAAAAATCAATGTCTGCTATGCCACAACCATTGCATTCAACCACAAGCTCAAGTAACATTGTTTCGTGTTCTTCTGTTTTATCTTCTCAACACATCAGTGTTTTATCTGTATCAATTAGTAATCACTTAACTCCTTTATCTGGTCCCACTTTAATAACCTCTTCTCATGAACCACTACTACCCAGGTTGAGAGCTGATCAGTTAAGTCCTAGGAAAAATTTTTTGCGAAAGAGGTTAACCATTTTGGCAAATGAAATGGCAAATAAAAAATGAAAACATAAAGAGGATCTAAAAGAATTAAAAGAAAAGGCAAAGGCCCGACCATACCAACTTAAATATCTAAATCAGGTTATTGCTTGCAAAGAAAAGACAATCCTTAATCTTCGAAAAAAATTAAAGGAAAAGTATTTGAATTTACAGTTAAAGAAACTTCAAAATCACATTTTTATTTTAAAACAACAGTTGACATTTACCCAAAGCAACTTATCTTATTAAAAGGCTATGTTAAGCAACAACTTGCTCACAAAAAATCTGAAACTCTTGTACTGCAAAATGACATACTGATTTTACAGGAAAAAGTGGAGCAAATGCAACAAATAACACAAAACACCAAAAATGAAAAATGCTACTCAGCAGATATTAGAGCACTTATATATGACATGCTTGTGTGCCAAGTTCCTACAAATAGTGTTCCAACTCTGCTCAGTAAAATTGGAGAACACACTGGCTATCAATTTAGTCACATTCTGCATCGCACAACTGTGGAACAAATGATGCAAGAGCTAGGTGTAATTTCAGACTTACTGACTGCTTTCTCAACAAAAAATCTGACACTTGGTTTTGATGCAACAACACAGGAGGGTGTTCATGTAAATGTTGTGCACTTAACGACAGAATAGTATGCATGGTTGCAGCTATTGATCAACTTCCTGGAGATACAACTTACGACTATCAGAGTCACATTACAAAATCTGTTGATAATCTTGCCAAGTTATATAGTGACTTCTACCAGCTACAATTCACTGATGTGCGAAGTACTATTATTGGAAACATAACTAACACGATGAGTGACAGAGTAGCAACAAACCATGCGACAGTTATTAAGTTAAACCTTGTTTGGCAGAAATCATTAAATGAACTAAACTGTCACCTTCACCCCTTGGACACAATGACCAGTTCGTGCAAGTCTTCACTCAAAGCATTAGAGACCTCTAAAGGAAAACTTTTTGGAAGAGACTGCATTGCAGCAAATATTGTTTTACAGCTGAACAAACTTTGCTATAAGGATGGAAAAGGTAGATCTATAATCTTAATCCCACTTTTTTACTTTATCACAACATAATTTTGTGAATTATGATATATAAATCTAAGATATTTTTTTTATTAGCATATAAATGTTTCTTATTTTACATGCTCCTTATGCTCTTTAAAACAATTACTTTATGTTATTTAAAGGTGACCCAAAGGGTTTTGTAGCCTTTTTGGACTAACACAAGCTGCCCAGAGGACAGCTACCACGCTACAGAGGGATCAGACTACACATTCTTTTTCACACATGTGGTATTTTGATTCATCACTATGAAATATTGAAAACATTTCTGTTTTCTTGTTTAACATTATGCGGAGGTCTGAGATATAGTTTGTACCAAGATTTTACATCTGAAACAGGTGAATCTTTTATATGATTGTTTCCATTCTTGTTCACATTCAGATATTAAATTGATAGGAAAGGGTGCAATATTAAAGGCTACGGGATAAACCTTTAAAACCAATAGTAATGATACTAACAGCAATAGTTAGGGGATTATAGATTATTAGAGACTAATATTACGGTTTATTTATAAATTTTTTGTTTCAGGTATTTGTGAGTTATGTGCCCTAGCTTTAATTGGAAAGCTGCTGACTGGTCCTTGGATGACAAAATTTTATATCCAACCAGGTCAAAGACTTGATTACATATCTGCCATTCAGGTAGTCAAAAATCGGAACACTCTTATTGAAAACAGCAAGGATCCTCTAAATCTAATTAAACAAAAAACTGATTTTTTCGAAAATATTAATAAAGATCCTGTTTTTTAAATCAATAATCAGCTTTTGCCCAGTAACTGATGAAATGAGTAAAACATTAGCTAAATGTCTGAAAGCTGTTGTTAGTGTCATTGACAGGCAGTACAAGCGGCAGTTCAACATGAGTTCTAATGATCAAATTATGAACCAAACTAAATCAGCAAGGCTTCACAACATTCACTCAGAAGAACTTATGGGTATGTTTAGTGCTGCAAAGCAAAAAGCTCCAAATGCCACACTTTGCTTTCTTTCTTCAAAACTTCATGTTTGTAAAAATAAAACAACTGCTCTACTCTCCAAAAAACCTACTGATATTCAAAACAAATTAATATTATAGGCTATTTCTAATGCTAGAAAAACTCGATTTGCAAATGCACAATGTCATAAAGAAATGATGTCAGAAAAATAGAAAAAATTGTATGCCTAATCAGATAAAAGAAATATTTCCTGACCTAGAAAATAATGAGGCTTCTAATATTGAAGAAATTCTTATTGGAGCAGCTATTAGAAGATGTATTTGCCATTTGTAGTTTGATAACAAAAATATTCAGGTTGAGTTTGCTCTTGTACAACGTGAAATCTTATAGTCATAAGATTTCACATTATAAACTATAATCTTATATCCTAAACTAGATATTTAAAATAAGAATGGCCACTAACAGCCAAGATGTATATTATGGCAGACTTCTTAGCATTAAAAAGAAGAACAGTGGTATATACATAGTTTCTTATTGGAAACCAAATGAGAATGAGGATGAGGATGGTGATGCTGTTGAGTATGAAATGAGCAAATACCAACTATCTGCAGACATCATTAGTGGTAATATGGTAATATCATAAAAAAATGATGTGCCAATTGATTATAATAAGGTATGTGTTATTTTAAATCATAATATGGTTTATATACTTGCATTAATAATTTTTATTTACAGATATAGGTAAGTGCCTTGGTTAATGTGGGTTTAATATACACATAGGCAACCTAATGTGTATATTAAGCCCCCTCACCCTCTTTTTGTTGTTGTTGTTGATAAGATTTATAATTCTTTGTTAAATTTATATAATTCTTTGTTGATAAGATTTATAATTCTGTTGTTAAAAAGATTTATAATTTTTCCATTGATTATTTTTATGTATCAGATCTTATTTTAGGTAGTCGGGTAGTTATGCTATGGGAAATCAAAGCTCATTTACTATTGGCTTTGAGTCAATCACCTGGCTTTTGATATACTATTTCAACTTAGAAAGATGACCTTTTGCATGCATGGACACCAAGATTTTAGTGTTAAGTAGTTTAAATCAATCAGTATAGAAATTAGTTTTTTTGATTATTATTTTTATACATCATATCTTTTCTTTTTCAGGCGACAAATCGAAGAATTCATTTGGTTCCATTAATATTTCTGTTTTAATGACATAATGCGTTATACATCAGAAGTTAAGTTATTTTAATTTATTTTGAACTTAAAACAAAAACCGTTTTTTCTACTAATTTTTGATGGGTTTTTTAGTAATTATTTTAAATATCTGATGTATTTTATCTATCAATGCTAGGTTTTAACTCACAGTATGAAAACTGAAAAATAGACTACTGCTTCTATGGATCTTTAATAAGTCAGGAAAGAGGTTAATTTATACTTATAGATTCATTTATGCAGTAATAACATATTTGTAACATATTAGATATTAATTTTTTTTCAGGACATATGCCTTCTCTATTAATAATGGTTGTGCTATGGTGATCTATATATTTATTTAAAAATCTGTTTTTTTTTAGATATTCTTGAAGGATCGACTTTTTCTATCTTTGGATGTCAATGCTAGATTTGCTTCAAAACTAGGCTATTTTCATAGCCACAATTCTGTTAAAAACATTAATGAGCATATGGAAAAAAATTAATTTAGTTTAAATTTTATATTATGAAGTATATTTCAAAACAAATAAATCTTTTTTTTATTGGGGTAATATTCGATGTTAATCGAGGCGATATATAAAGGATACTGAAGCGCTTTTTCTAAATACAAGTCTTCATCTCTCTAAATACTAACTAACATGAAATGTTATCGCTATTTTTCAAAGTAGTTAAACAGTTTTTATTATAGTATTTTTTAGTATCTATCATGGATTAAGTGGAAAAATTATGTGGCTTGAGTAATAACAATGATACGGTTGGGAAAACAGGCCTTGTTTTTCCCCAAAACTATTGCTCTTACACAAATCACATCCTTTTCTGACTTTTTGCTCAAGTCATTTTTCGCTCGCAAAAAATAGATATAATTAAAAAGGTTATTATTTTCTCTCAATTCACTGTTTATCTTCTAGAATGCTGTGTACATATATAATAATGCAACAAATGAACTATGCATTTTAATATATAAGCCTATATATGTAAAGTGTAATATAATAAGTATTATCTTTAAAAAAAAAGTTAAAAAATAAATTAATTTATTATTAAAACTTTTAATCATATAAAAATTGATTATTATTTAAATCTTATTATTATTTATAACTTTTTTAACTCGTTAATAAAAATAGTTTTTTTAATTAAGTAATATTAATTTTTTTTTTTGTTATAAGTTGAATAAAAATATAAGCAATGCTAATTTTTTAAGTTGGTTGCAGTTTTCTTAAGCATTCCTTATAATGAATTTTTGTCACTTAAATGGGTATAACTTTTAGTAGAATCATTTGTTTTTTATGAAACTTTCACCATTGTAATACTGATTTAAAGCTCTTTACAATGATGTATAATAATTGAATATTTGAATAGTTTAAAAATTTTGCACACGTAAAATTAAAAATTTTGCACACATTGTTTGGTTTATTAATTATTAATATTTCTTTTGTTATTTGATTTGTGTACTTTGTTTGCATTTTTCTTTTGTTCTCACTTAATAAACAATTTTATTACCTGTCTAAAAGTTGTAAAAAGAAAAAACTGACAATTGTAAATTAACATTAATGTATATTGCAAAATTCTGCAGTAAACATTTTAGTTTCATCTCATATTTTGGAATTAGTGAATGTCATTTCTTTTAAAATAGTTTTAAAAATTATAACGGACAATTTAATAGAAAACAAAGAAGAGTCACAAAAAATGAAAGTTTCAAGTGCAAATAAAATTAAGAAACTATTAAAAAGTGGCAATGAAAAGCAAAATATAAAAACGAAAAAAAAGCAAACATTTTGTTATTGAGAAAGTGAAACCAGCAATACCAAGTAACGAATTTGTTTTGAGCTTTTTTTTATTTTAAATATCTAGTTTAGGATATAAGATTATAGTTTATAATGTGAAATCTTATGACTATAAGATTTCACGTTGTACAAGAGCAAACTCAACCTGAATATTTTTGTTATTAACTTTAGTTGATCAACTACCAACTGGATTAGATATTTTACAACACATAGCTTTTAATAAGTCGACGCTTTCTAAAACATCAAAAAAGTCAATGATAATTGCATGCTCGGTAAAAAAAGACAGAAAATACGAGAGATGTGTTGAACTGCATTATAGGTGTATTCTAAGCAAAATCAAGGGTCCCTGGCTTAAAGCTGGATTCCCTCTTCAATCAGATAATAACTTGATACAAAAGCTGAATAAGTTGAACAAAAAATATTTGAATTTGAAAAAAAATATGCACAGGAGGTTGCCTTTAGAATTAAAAAAGCAACAAGACTTTAGAAAGGAGCTGGGAAAAATCTTTTGGGCAAGAATAGCTGACTTACAAAACTGGATAAAGAAGGACAAGAATAGATCAGACCTAGATAGGAAAGAGGACCTAGATTTTTTATACGATCAAGAACACAACAGAAAGTTATTTCTAGGGCCTGAAGACAAAAAATATAGCGAGAAGGTATTATATATTATAATATAAATCCATATTATAAACCTTTTTTCTGAATTTAAAAACTCTCCTCTCATTGCTCACTCTTCTCCAATTTTTCATTGGTTTTTATTTTGGGTACATTAATTTTTATTTTATAATGTATGCTGTTTAGATTTTGGAGAATACAAGAAAGAGAAATCCATCTATAAAAAATGCTGCTAAATCAGTAGAAAGAAGTTCAGAGTTAGAATTTTGTACGAACACCAGCGAAGATTCATCCTTTGATTCCAATTTTGAACCAGGATATTGGTGTTCTATAGAGTCAAGTAGTCTTTTAAAAGCTGAGATCCCAAAAGATATCATTTCTGGTAATGTTACTCTAATTGCCACAATCACTGATATTTCTCCTGGTGAAAATCAGTAAAATGATGTAATGAAAGTCCTAAAAGAGTACAATCTCGAATCAAAGATTAGATTACTTTGTTTTGATACCACATCAAGCAATACAGGAATACATAAAGGATCTTTAATAAGAATATCTACTGAGTTAAATAAATAACTAATTCTTTTAGCTTGCAGACATCATGTTTCTGAGTTGAGAATCACACACTTTTGTGAGACTATAACAAATGAAAAAACTACGGCCCCCGATAACCCTTGTTTAAACATTTCAAAAACTTGTTTGAGCAGCCTAATTTTGAGTACAACCCATCTATGTTAGTAAAATTTGGTTGGGAAGAAATTAAAGGAACTGTTGTTGAAAAAGCTGCTACAGAATCTCTTGAGTATTGTAGATCTTACTTATTGAGAAATAATATTGTAAGGGAAGATAGAAAAGAACTTGCAGAGCTATTGGTCAGCTATCTTTCTCCTTCATCATTAAAATTCATCATGCAAAATTTCTTGGGAAATCTATATATTATTTAAAAATGCAAATTCTTTCAACTCAAATTGATTTCATTCAAAAAAATAGAGAACATATTAAGGTAATAACTGAATTTATAGCTTGTTTTTATGCAAAGTGGTACCTGCAATCAAATGATACAATCAAAGCTCCTTTTATAGATGTAACTGCTATTCATCAAATGCATCAGTATAAAGCAGTATGTGCAGAACCATTTGCTGTTGATGCTGTGTTGAATTCTTTATTTAAACATATATGGTATCTTGACTCTAATTCGTTTAGCCTTGCTGGATGATGGTGTTGCACTCGAAGAAAAGAAAAAAACTGCTGCTGCAATATTATCATTTCCAAAACCTAAGTCATGTTACTTTAAAACTGAAAATAAGCAAAAAAAGATATAGAAAAATTGTTGAAATTGAACTTCATCAGCAAATTGGTAGCTTAGCTTCTTTGGTTGATGAGTTCTCTTGGTTAATGTTTGATATGATCGGAATAAAAGATCTATGAACTGATGATTGGCTGACCTTGCCACCTCAGTATTGGCATATGCAATCAACATATAAATTATTTTTAAATTTTGCAAAAAGTATTGTTTGTGTAAATAACCACGCTGAAAGGGCAATTGAAATGATGCAACAACTTGTTAACTGCTACAGAGACGAGGAAGAAAAACAAAATAGGCTTGTTGCTGTGGACAAAGTTTGCTTAATTTTTAAGGCATCAGGCAGAGAATCTTTATTAACCAAGAAACAAAATAACAGAGTTATAAGCAAGAAAAGAATCGCAAAGGGACTACTTACAGTGCTGGCAAAAAGTCTTGCAACAAGGCACAATTTTACATAAATCAATGTTTGCAATGTGTACACAAATGCAAAAAGTCTTGCAACATCATAATTACTTTTCATAATTACTTCCAAAAACAATAATACTTCCAAAAATATTATATTTTCACCAAAAACAAGTTCAATTATTTTTATTACATTGTATAATCATTTTAAACAGATGTACTATTAATATTTGGTAGGATATCCTTTGTTTTTTAACACAGCACTAATTCGTTTGGGCATGGATTTGGCAAGATTTTCACATAATCCTGATGTAATTTCTGTACACCATACATGACGAATAGCATTTTTTAAACCATCTAATGAACTGCAGTTCTTAGCAGATACACGCTTCTTGATTAATATCCAAAGATTTTTAATTGGGTTGAGATCTGGAAATTTCCAGGCCAATCAAGCAACTGTATGTTTTTTGATCCAGGCCACTGCTTCACAGGCTTCGCAGTGTGGCATGGTGCTGAATCATGTTGAAAAATTGTGCACTGATGAATAATCATTAAGTTGATTAGAGATTCATCAAAAACGTTGAGGTACTTTTTTGCATTCATAGTTTTCTTTGGGCAAAAAGTATAAATCTCCAAGGCCATGAGCAGAAAAACAACCCCACGCCATTACAGAAGGTGAATGCTTCACAGTTTTGCATGTGTATTTAGGATTGGTAGGATTAGAACTAGTAGGT
Source organism: Hydra vulgaris (assembly GCF_038396675.1). Classification (NCBI taxonomy): domain Eukaryota; kingdom Metazoa; phylum Cnidaria; class Hydrozoa; order Anthoathecata; family Hydridae; genus Hydra; species Hydra vulgaris. Next base: position 46,031,557 of record NC_088934.1, on the reverse strand, counting down.
CGACGAACAAAAAGCTTAACATCAGAGAACTGACGAAACATGGACTCATCACTGAACATCACCTGTGTCCACTGCTCTTCTGTCTCATCTTGATGCTTCTTGCAGAACTCAATGCGCTTTTTTCTCATCTTTTCAGTTACTAATGGCTTCTTAAATGGCCTTCATGCAGGTAAGTTTAATTCCGCAGAAAGTCTGTGACGGATTGTGCGCTTTGAGACATTAGAAAGTGTTGGTATGCTGTTCTGTAGGTCACCAGAGGTTATTGAAGGATTCATCTTGACCATTGTTACCATCCCGAGGTCAGTACGCTGTGAAGTGACTCTAGGACGTCCAGACCTCTTTTTAGGAGACAGGGGGATAACCTGCTTAACAACACGCCAAATTGTAGTGCGTTCAACCATGTAAATTGTTGCAATGTCTGCATGAGACATTGCACTTTTAGCAAGACGTTGAATGCATGCTTTTTCTTCTTTACTAAGCTGCCGAATCTTAGCCATGATTTTCACTGAATTAACTGTTTAAGCTACAAATTTGTCTTTATAAATATATTTATACCTAAAGATAAAAATATAAGATAATAACACTGAGCCTACTGGCATGGAAACATTGATTTGTGTAAAATTGTGCCTTGTTGCAAGACTTTTTGCCAGCACCGTAGCTTACGCTCTAAAATTCAGAAGATAGCTTGAACTTTAGTATTTATATTAAAAAAATATTTTTTAAAGATACAAGTTGCACGTAATTTAAGTTGGTATCATTTAATCAACCTATAAAAAAATGTTTTTAAAAAGCTAAATACAAATAAAATGAAAACCAAACAATGTGAATATAAACAAATAAAATAACTACGAATTATTGCGCATTCTTTTGTTAAATGCGCATATTTTCGTTTTTTTGCATAAAATCGTTTTTAATTTAAAGAATTATTAAGAAAAATCACGGATACACATCAATAAAAAAAAAAGTATAGATTATTATGAGCACATAATAATCTATACTTATGAGATTATTTTGCTGTTTTAGTAAATATTGATGTCGATTTAAAACTTTTTGGCATTTTGCCAATGAAACATAGTTTCATATTTGAATTAAACCCCTCTGTGAACATTCTTCATATTTGAATTAAACCCCTCTGTGAATTTGAAGAAACTTAAAAACCACTTATCCTTTCATTAAAACGATTCAGGAAACCATGACTGGTATTATGTTTCATAAACAAGGATTCCCAATAACTCATTTCAACTTTTATTTTTTTCCCAATCCAAAATGAGTCTATTTGGCAAGTGTGAGTATTCTTGTTAAGGGATTTATCAAACAACTAAACAATCATAGGGGAGAAAGAGACTGTTTATCTGTTCAGCTGTTAAGTTGTTTTTTATATAAAACTTTGAAACAAGGCCCAAGGCCATTAGTGATAGTGTATCCAACTTTATTTGATCCCAGTTGAAAAGATTTTGCATCCTCATTGTCAGGAAAAACAAATTAGTTGTGCCATTTTTTAAATTATTAAAAAGTTTGTTCAAGCAAAAATACAACTTCTAAATAATTTCTGCAAAGGTTTTCTTAAAACTAAATACTGGAATATTTCTTAGAACTGAATACTGGAATATTTTTTAGTACTGAATACTGGAATATTTCTTAAAACTGGATACAAAAGTCAATACAATGAGCTTCAAAATATTTTGCTCATAATGCATTCTGTTAAAAATGTATCAATAAGAAAGTATCAGTAAGAAAGTATCAGTAAGAAAGTATCAGTAAGAAAGTAGTTTTTAAACTCTTTGATTGAAATAGGTTAAGTGTTTTTTTAGCAGCAAATTAAAAAAAGCAAGAGATTTTGCTTGCAACTTAAACACGCTTTTTTCCTTTTCTTGTGACATTTTAGTGCTTGGAAACCTTTGTTTGTAAATTCAATTACTTTATGCAAAATTTCTATTAAGCCTAGAAAAGCTCATCTTTTCATTTAATAAATAACTAACTTTTATTGTCTTAGTTTAGCCATTCTTCTTTGAAATAAGTTTTCTTTTTTTAATTATTATTTTAATTCTGAAACCACATCAATAGAATATTATTGAACATAATAAACAAATTAATAAACCATATAAAGATTTTTGGATTGTCATTAGCAAGTAGCTTCCTTCTTCACTGTGCACTTGTAACAAAAGTAAGCTAAATTCCTGGAAGGGGGAAAAATTTGAAACAAATTGTTTATAGCAAGGTAATTTTACTGTTTGCGTCTGTGTATATTGTATTTAGTCTAGTTTTAGCATATAAACATATACATATTGTATATGCGTATATGCTAAAACCAGAATATCAATAACAATAACTTCTTCAGATTTTTACATCCAAAAACTGGATTGTATACTTAAATACAACAAAACAAAAACATCAAAGTCATACAACAAAATAAAATCAATAAAAATCTTTTAGTAAAATAAACATATATAACAAAATATATTAAATAATATATAATATAATACCTTATATATATATATATATATATATATATATATATATATATATATATATATATATATATATATATATATATATATATATATATATATATATATATATATATATATATACTTTTATAAAACAAAAACAAAACAACCAAATAATAAAAAAATTTTGTTTTTCAAACCTCAAATATTTTTAGAGAACATTTTCAAAATAATGCATTAACAATATTATTAAAAAACATTAAGACTAAGTATATTTTATTAAGAAAATATGTGTAAAAAAGAAAACTCCTAAAAATGTTATAAACATTGCACCCACTTACCTTTAATAATTCAAAAGTATTATTTGACAGCTTTGTACTGTTCATGTTAACATAACGAAGCTTCTCAAGATAAGCTAAATTTTGCAGTCCTGCATCAGTGACACAAGTCTCGCACAAATTTAAACATTCTAAATTGGGCAAATTTTCTGCAAGTAATTGAAGACCTTTATCTCCAAACTAAAATAAGAAAAAAAATATAGCTTTATAAATCATATATATATACATACATAAACACATATGTATATAACTTTTGTTAGTGTTGAAGGTAAATATAAATCTATAAACAAAGTATATAACAGGGTGTTAGCCAGTCCAATAGCATCCCCTATTCTGCAGAATTCCCAAGGCACTTAAAATTCCCAAAACTCATTGACCTTTTTTTTTTTTTTTGAAGTATAGTAATAATTTTAATGAACATTTCTAATATTTTGTAGAACAATAACAATAAATATTCTTTATATCCCAAAATTGAGGTAAAAAATATATTCTTGGCTAACACCCTGTGTGTGTATAGATGCGCGCGCGCGCACACACACACACACACACACACACACACATAAATATATATATATATATATATATATATATATATATGCATCTATACACATGTATGTATGTATGTATATATATATATGCATCTATACACATGTATGTATGTATATATATATATATATATATATATATATATATATATATATATATATATATATATATATGCATCTATACACATGTATGTATATATATACATATGCATCAATACACAAGTATATATATATACACACACACACATATATATCACTGGATATATTCAATGGCAACAAAACGTGCTAAATATATGCACTATGAGGCGACAGTTTCGTTAAGGCAACTACTTGATGTCACCTTAATGTTTCTAACTCAATTTTAATAGCTTTTTACATGCGCATTTTAAATAAAACTTTACCTAGCTTTAGGTATCTACTTAAATAATTTTAAAAATAAATTTTGCATCAAACTAAAAATATTGAAAAAGGTCACGCACAAACCACTTTGAAATGTTATATATATATATATATATATATATATATATATATATATATATATGTTGTTAATACAATTACATAAAATGCTAAAATGCCAACATAAATAACATTTCAAAGTGGTTTGTGCGTGACCTTTTTCAATATTTTAATGGAATAAACGTCATTTTAGTCATTAATAGGCAAAAGTTCATTCATTTGTGCTACAGGAAATAATGTTTGAGAAAAAAACTTCACTCATATTATAATTACTTATTTGACCATATTCTATTGAAATTAAAATTATTGCACTTCCCCACAGTGATATACAAAAAAATGTGTTACCTAGTATTTTTACACTAGTTAAAGTACCTTAACAATTTTTCTTTTGTTGATTTTACTCACCTTAACGTTAAACATCATTGTGAAAAGTTAACAAGAAAAACCTCAACAGATGTTAGCAAAATGAATGTTTATAAGTTAATAAGACATAACCCTTATTAACTATAAACCTTAAGGCGAAAGGCAAAGTTTTGTGTTTCACCTTAGAGTTTAAAAATAGAGTTCAAGTGATAGAAAAATCTGTATTTTTGAGTCGCATATTTTATACATACCTTGTGTGCTAAAGTGAGGAAAATAATTAAATATAGTTGACTAACTCCTAAATTATTGTTTTTAATCATAAAAGTAATAATATATACTTATAAAAACATTAAAAAACTATCAAAAGTACAAACTGTCACCTGTCAAACTGTCATTTGTATGGTTTTTTTTAAACCGTATGTTTGGTTAAAACCGTAAGTTTTTTTAAACTGTTGTATGGTTTTTTTTAAACCGTAACGGCTAAGGTAATGAAAGTTGTATTTATATATAAAACAAAAAAATAAAAAGTTGAAGGTGTTTAGTCAAACAGCAACTTGCGGATTAGTGATAAAAATTTAAAAGTACCCTCATCAACATTTGGTATAAAAATAATAAATTTTTGCTTGTGGTTTCATACTTTTCAATACGTGCAGACAAAATTTCAATCAAAAAAGCTTGACACACCATTCAAAATCATTTATACGTTTTATCGTTTTGTTTTATTAAGGAAAAATGTTACAAGTCCAATTCATATTTAAGTATAAATTTTTTACTTGTAGTATTACATCGATTATCTCATTAAACGCTCAATAAAATCCAATAAATAATAATTATTAGTTTAATTAGTTATTTAAAAAGCAATATTAAACTAAAAAATTATTTCAAGAATGTAACAAGCAAGTTAAGCAAATAAATCATCGTACGACTGAGAATTTATTTGAGGTATTTTCTTTTCTATTCCATAACTGCTTTTGTTTCTAAAAGTAAAAACATCGTTACTTTCAAAAAACTTGCGAAAAACAAAAAAAAATTAATTAAAACCTTAATTAAAACTTAATATAATAAAATACAGCAAAATACATTTTTAAAAAAGCATGTTGTATACAGATGCTTGATATATTATAAATAGAAAAACCAATTTTAAAAAGTTAACTGTTTCCTTGAGAGTAAGTATTGTCTCAAATCTGAGAGTCCTGATCTGTTCATCATTATTTTTAATCATTGCGTAGAGAAAATTTGCAGGTATCAAACAGAAAGCATTACCTTGAATGTTTTTTTTTACAATTCTTTTTACATCATTAAACTTAATAAGATTCAATTGATTAATAGTGAAAAACAGAACCTGGGAGGAATCTTTCAATTTGAAAGATTTCTTTATTTGAAACCACGATGGAGCATAAACTTTAACAATATAATGGATAAGCTTTTTCAAACTTGCGCTTGGAGAAATATCTCGAGTGTATAAACAAAGAATTCGTATAGAAAGGGTTAATCATCGAGCATGATTAATTGGACCTATTTTACAATTAGCCCATTTGTATCTACTTTACCTAATCCAATACCTTTACAATATTCATAAAGAAGCCTTTGATCAAAACTAATATCTTTTAATATCTCATGTGAAATTTATTCTTCAGTGATAGAAGTTTGAATTGCTTCAAACTTAACTTGAGGTTGTCTATGAATTTCTTCAGAGCATCTTTTCCCAATTGGTCCACTAAAATTTTGTGGACCAGTTGTTTTTCCATCTAACTTTTTAAAAAGGGCTTTTAGTGGGAGTTCATTCTGATGAAGGCTACAACCTATTGTGTGAAGTTTCCTTCCTATCAACTCTTCTAGATTAACCACCAAGCCACTCCTCCAACCTGTGTTTGATGCAGTATTATCTAAAAGAATAGCACGGATGCTCTTCAGACTGTCATTTCTTCAAGTACACTAAATGTCTCAAGAGCAAGAACATCTCCAGTAGCACCAACAACGGGTATTGTTTTGTGTGTCAAATAGATACCGTGAGATTTGCCATCCTCATGTGTAAAAGTAAGGTGATGTTCTGCAGCAACACATTTTGTTATGAAATTTTTTCCTTTAGAACTAACTGTTTTTAATTATTTTTGTGTTCTTATCTATCTTTCCATCTAAACCAATGCAAAATAGTCATGTCTTCTCTTCTGAATCTGCATTTTTTGAAATTACTTTTACTTTTGACTTAGCTCTGTCTAATTTACACTTATCCATTAGAATATTATTGATGTCAACTTCCGGTAGCAATAGATGCTTGATATCATGGAGTAAGGCATTTCCAAGAGCTGCGCTGAGATTTGAAGAACATCCGCTTCTGACCAGCTCCATGACATATCTTGGAAACTTTTGAATACTATAACCTACATGAGTTCTTTTAATTGGTTTCCATTCATCCTTTTCCTTAAGTAAAAAATTTAAAATACTTATGATAAGTGATTTTATTATTAATAAGCATTAAATATATACTAAACAAATAAAAAATTTAAGGCCACGCAAATAAAAATACCTGAGATGTTATTATTTCAGATATACATTCTGGGGAAACTGGTAATAAACTTGCGGTAGTGGTGTAGTGGTAAAGTGCTCGCTTCATAAGCGAGAGGTTCTGAGTTCGATCCCCACCATGTCCCTGGTAGTACCGCGCTCAACTTGTTTCTCCGCACAACGGCCTTGTTCGTCAAGGTTCATGTTTTGGAGTTATAGAGTTGAGAGAGGGTTATAGCCACTATTAAGTAGTCTCCTCATCTGTAGTGGCCTTCTTGGCCTTGAGAAGGTGAATAACAAAAAAAAAAAAAACTTGAAAGTTTGTTGTTAATATGTTTGTGATGTGACATATTTCCTTCCTTCTCTTTAACCCTGTTGTTTTGTTTTAAAGCAGATGTATCTACCGTAAGACATCTGAAACAGCCCCTTTGGTCCTGTTTTTAAACGCTGGTCCCGTATATAAGCTCTTTCTTCTATTGGAACTTTACATAAACATTGTTACATGACACAATATCCAATGAACAGCAACAAGCAGATATGTCAAAAAGTTTGTCTAGTTTAGAATCTAGGTTTCGTTTGATATTTGCTTTAGCTTGTTTGCGGTTTATGTTTTTTACAGTTGCAAATTGATTTTTAATTTTTGTTTCAATAGATTTAAAGTTAATCGGCTATAGATTTAATCGGCAATAGATTTAAATATATAGTTAATCGGCAATAGATTTAAAGTTAAAAAAATAAATTAAAGGCAATCGTGGATTGACCGATAACCATATAGATTTTAAAACACATGAAACACGCTTAACAATTGCCCAAAAGATCGGCTTAATGTCAGAACTATCTAAGAAGTAATAAAATTGAATCAATTGTCTGTATGTGCTTGGATCCGTTGTAATTAAATCACAAGGGCAACCTCCGTAATTCTCTTCACTTTTCGATCGTGTATAGGGCCTTTTTTTTATTTTTGGCAGTTTTTATTTTCTAAAACTAAATACTTTGTTCATATTATTATTACGAGACACATAAATTATTTGCAATAAATTAGTAACACTTTATTAAAGTACTAAACTATTTTAATTTTGCACAAAATAATAACTTACTTGATAATAATATTTTTTTTAATTAGTATACTAATTTACTAGTAAAACGTGCTTATTGTTCACTTTAATCTATTTTAACTACATTATATCATTCTACAAAAGTAATATTTATAAAATATAAAACAGTTAAGCATGTAAATCTAGTTGTATAGACTCAGGCGAATCAAAAAGTATATTTTAAGAAATATTTATTAGCCCCTTATAAATTTGATATTTTGGCGTTAAGTTAAAAGCACTGAGAGACTTTACTAAAGACTACGAAACTACAAAGTTAAATATTGTTTACCAACAAAATACAATATGTGCATGCTTAAAAAAATGAAGAAAAATAAATTTTATAAAACAGCGAAAAGTAGTTTACGAAGTATGCAAATTCACAAACTCCATTGAAGTTCCGCAAAAAAATATTCAGTTAAAACACTTAAGTTTGCTATTTTTGTTACATATAAATATCCAACTTTATATTGCTTAGTGGTACTTACATACCAAAATCGACCTACCCTAATAAATATATATATATATATATATATAATATATATATATATATATATATATATATATATATATATATATATATATATATATATATATATATATATATATAAATATATATATATATATAAACACACACAGGGTGTTAGCCAGGAATATATTTTTACAACATTTTTGCGATATCGGGAATATTTATTGTTAATGTTCTACAAAATATTTGTAAATATATGTAATTTATTAACATTTTTATTACAAATTGTTTGTAATTTAGAATCGATATTTTGTTTGTATGCAATATAAGAATGAAATCGAAAAACTATATTGATAATTAAACTGGTATAAATCGATAACTAAATAAGTAAATTAAAAACATATTAATGATAAAAAAGCCGATGAAATGTGATGCTTTAGTAATACAAAAAATAAATACATCAAAATAAGTGTAAAAATAATAGTTATGGACTGCGTAATATAATATGATACAGCATGCATAATATATTAAGATATTGTCAAATAACAGCAGAAAAGATAATTATGCAGACAAAAGAAAGTGTAATTTATATCGAAGAAAAATACACAAAAATATATTAAATTTCACTACTTTCAAGAAAAAGAGTAACTCATGACATAATAGAATAAAGAAAATAGTGAAATTTGAGAAAAATCTCATAGAATAACAATAATAATATTTTACTTTTATAAAATAAAGAGTAACACATAGCACTCAAGTAATTTGACTTTTTCTCACATAAATACTAAAATTAACACAGCAAATAAAACAGGTGGAATGATCAAAAAATCACTTATAAATCAGAATATCTTGTCATTTCATACTTTATTTATATATAAATATATAAAAAATCTTACATACTCTTAATGTAGTTTTAATTAAAAAAAGAAAAAAAATTAATTAACTCTAGTAAACTTTGTAAAATACCTATAAATATAAAAAAATAAACTTACTGGAGTACTCCAAAGATTCAATTCAATTAAATTGGGCAAAGTAATTATGTGTTTTGCAGCTTCACTAGTTACTTTGGTGAATGCCAAGTTAAGGCTTTTAATGTTGTTGTACAATCCTGTTTGCAGGATTTGAAAAAGATCTTCATCCTGTTAAAAACAAAAATGCTAAAACTGAACAAATAACAACAATAACTATAAAGAAGACAAATAAAACTCCATCTTGCTTTAGGATTCACTAATTCACTATTTATTCTCAAAAACAATTAAAATTAAATTTATAAATAAAATGCAGATTCATCATCGATTAAATAAAATGCAGATTTAAGTTCATTTTATATTTAACTTGCATTTATAAGTTTATTTACCATTTAATAATCAAATTAATAAATAACAATAATTTTTTTTACTGTTGATTGACTTGGAAGCGCCAACTTATGAGGACCACCATTCATTTTCTGAAAATAAAAAAATCACACACATATACATTCATACAGTTGACTTTTGATAAAAATCACACACATACATTCATACAGTTGACTCTTGATAAAAATCGCACACATATACATTCATACAGCTGACTCTTGATAAAAATCACACACATATACATTCATACAGTTGACTTTTGATAAAAATCACACATATATATATTCATACAGTTGACTCCTGATATTTCGAATTCTCAACTTTCAAACCGGGAAAAAAGTTTGAGATACACTAAAGTTCAAGATATCGAGAGTCAACTGTAGTTTCTAGCATAAATATGCCACATTTGATAAAAATGGCAGTCAGACAGTTAATTAACAATCCAATACACATAAGTAAAAAAACATTAAGAAAAAATAAAATTTAACTGTTTTTTAAAAAAATAAATAAAAAATTTCTTATTTTGTTGTGGAAAATCAATTTAACACAGTATGAAGTGATAATTATATTTTGATTAATTTTTACATAAAGAAAAAAAAAAAAAAAAAAAAAAAAAAAAGTTTTGTTATGTATTTATTTTATTGAAACAATATTTTATTGTTTTATCCAGTTTCCATCTCTTTGAGATGCAAATGTTTCCACAAAAAAAAAAGGCTAAATATTTATAATGAAATAAAAGTATTAGTAATTCGAAATCAGCATAAAAATTATTTAAGAAAAAGTGGTTAAACAACACAAAATCCAAAAAATGTTAATTTTGAACATAGGGCCTTTAGACTTTTCAATATTGTTCCAAACAACATTTTAAATTAAAAGTAATTACACCTAATCTACTAAAGTAGTTACAAGTAACTTCTGTGAGCAGTTGGCTAAATCTGAAAACAGTATGAAAACATTATTAAATTGATTACAAGTAACTGCTCTAAACAGTTGACTAAATCTGAAAACACAAATAAAAAAAACAAACTATTGAATATATAAAAAAAACATTAAAAATGATGAAATAAAAGTTATAAAAATCAAAGTTACCAATTTTTCATAATCACATTTTTTTTGAAGCAATAGTTTCAACTGCTTTTTCCCTTCATATGACTCCTGCAGCGCATTATATATTTCTTCTTCAGGAGAAGTTTCTTGCATAGCTAATAAAACCTTAAAAAATATATATGTATATATATATATATATATATATATATATATATATATATATATATATATATATATATATATATATATATATATATATATATATATATATATATATATTTATAATGAAATAGAAAGATATAATGAAATAGAGTGAAACAGAATGAAAGAATATAATAGAGTAAAACAGAATGAAATAAAGAATATAATGAAATAGAGTAAAACAGAATAAAATAAAAGATATAATGGTAAAATAAATAAGACAACTAATAATGACAACTATAAAAAGATATAGTTATGACAACTTTTATTCTTTCAAAATTTTGGCTTTTTTGTTTTGTTTCGGTTCTTAGTCCATGTTAGACAAAATCATACAATAGTGTCCATGTGGACCAAGAATCACACTTTTCTTGGTCCATATGGACAACATCATCCTGGTAGGTTTTGTCAACCTGGTCATTGGAATGGACCAAGACAAGATCTCATACGAAAGATAAAACTTTGAAAGCTTTTTGATTTTTTGAAAAAGTAAACAACTATAGAAATAAAAACTTTCAGAAAACTTTGTGTTTTATGATTACTATCAATAAATCATAAATTTTCTACATTTTATCAAATTAACGCTTCTTCAAATAACTTTTCAAAAGACTTAAGACATTTAAAGTTGCAGATAGTCCTGCCTCTTCTTCTCTCTCTTGCCTCTTAAAACTATGGTTGCTTCAAAAAGTTGAATTCTTGAAATCATTTGGATAAAAATTTTTTTTTTTGTTAATTTACCTTTCCAAGGCCGAGAAGGCCACTACAGATGAGGAGGCTACTTAATTGTGGTTATAACCCTCACTCAACTCTATAACTCCGAAACACAAACCTCGACAAACAAGGCTGCTGCGCAGAGAAACAAGTTGAGCGTGGTACTACCAGGAACATGGTGGGGATTAAACTTGGAACCTCTCACTTATGAATTGAGTACTCTACTACTACACCACTACCGCAATCATTTGTACTGCTACCGAAATCATTTGGATCAAGTTGAAATGCTCAAAAAATGATTGTTCCTCTAACCTAAAAGTCTTAACTTTTTTCCTATTAGTAGTCCATAAACTTATTTATATTTTTAGAGCTCCTGGATACCAAAAACTAGGATAAAGTAATCTTTTTGTGACTCCGCATCCCTGCTTTCATCCGTATTTTCTTTTCTTTATTGGTTGCTCTATGGGTCACAGAAACAAAGTTTAAAGTCGTTTAATGTTTGAGGGAAGCATTCATTCATTTTATACATTTAAAATGCCTCCAATAAAAGTTCCAATTCAATAACTTCAAGTCAAAATCATCTCCACTTATGGCATTTATTGCTATTTTACATGATTGAAGAGTTGCTACTAATTTAGGAATGTTTGTCTCTAAATAATCAGGCTTATCATGTCCATATGTTTGAAGAGTTTTTCAGATAGCTGGCATCATGCTATTGAAAGTTGTCAACATTTTAATCCACTGACCCATCAAGGTCTGACATCAAGAACCAGGAATTTAAATTTGAATCAAAGAGATTAAGTATTTTTTTTAGGCTCTTTGACTAATAGTTTTTTTATAATAATTTGCACACCTTCAAGAGCCTGAGTACTAACAAAGCAAGATCGTACTTAATTGGTCATTATCTTCATTTTCTTCATCAGAATTTGCATCAGTATTATTTTCATCTTCATCGTCTTTGTTGCTGAACTAAGCAAGTTTGGTGCACTGCAAGAACTCTGAGATGTGCATGGTGACATGTCACTGCAAAAACTCTGAGATGCTGACATGTCTCTATCTTATTCTTTTATGATTTTTTACACCATTCAAGAATCTTTTCTATTTTCAATTTAATTTTTTACTTCTGTAAAAATATAATGGGTTAAAACTGGAAACTAAAAAACTAAGGGGTTGAAAGAACACGTGATATAAGTTACCAAGTTACATGTCAGATAGTTCTTATTTACATTGAAAACAATAACCTTGTTAATATACTTACCAGCTTAATTGTCAATAATTCTGCAGCAACTAGATGTCAGTGTTTATTGCAATGTTAAAAAAACTTAGCAATTTAACAAAAGAATGCCCTAGTCAACTATAAGCAAAACTTTTCAACTTGAAGTTTTTGCATGCATGCAAATAGCCATTGGGTTTTAAAAGTTTGTTTCCATTTAACATCAGCAATTGATCTGTTAAAATTAAAAATATTGCTAAATAAAATACAAAATTGCTAATATATTTGCAACACCATCATCTTAAACAGAATCTTTGTCATCAACTACCAGAATCTCTGCCAGTACCACTAGCTACAGCACCAGTGGCTACACCATCAGCTCATAAGTCAACTTAAAAGTCAATTAGCCTGCAACCAACTTTCAGTGTAACTCTGGCTGTTAAAAGAAAGTTCAAAATTTCAATTAACTCAGTAATGCAGCAACTTTGCAATTATTGTTTCACATCCAACACATTGACACAAAAAATGTGACACAAAAGACGTGCAAAGATTTAAAGAGAAGTGTCTCAATGAACCTGAAATACTTAAAAAACAAAAGCAGTAAAGCGAGCTAAAAGCAACATAAACAACATAAGCTTAACTTGATGATAAGCATCAAATAAATAAAGCAATAAGACTCCAGGAATAGCAACAATAGCAAAACAAGTTAAGGGTAAAAAGTGCTATGAAGGTTTGGGCAAAGTATCAAGCCGAAATGGTGAATACAACCAGTGAAAATTTCAAAATGCAAGGTTTGGCTTTGTCAAACATAAATACGAAAGTTGTTCATCAAAAACACAGAGTTTATTAATATGTAAAGGCACAAGTGAAACTAAACTCAACATTAAAAAAAATAAATCTTTTTTTGTTATTAATGGTTGTTTTTTTAATTGTTATTTTTTTGTTTTTTATTTACCCTTTGTATTACTATTTACCACTATCACGATCGTCATGATAATGATCATGATTACTATCATCATTGTCTGTAACACACATTCTATTTTTTCTGGAAATCTACTGAGACTATCAACTCCATACACTGATACTCAAACATTTACACCTTTACACTCTATATACCCAAACCACCTTAACTTTTTCTGACACACCCAATCGAATACAGTCCTAATCCCGAATACAGCCCTAAATCCCTTGCTGCGAAAAACTCTCTTCTTGATGTTAAAATGAATAATGATTTTCATCATTATTCATTTTAATCTCTTTTTTGACTGCTCTGTATTCACCTAAAGTACATTTAATACACTCAAATCCAAAAATATTAAGAGAGCCCTGTATACAAATAGTTAAAAACTGTAAAATCAATAGAGTTTACTTTATTTTAGATATCCATTTTATTTTTCAACACTTGACTCTTGATACTAATTTTTCTTCAGTTTCAATCAAGCATAAACCATTTGCATAGAATAGTTCCTGTATCAAATCAACACTGAGTTCTTTAGAGAGAATTTCAAAGACAATTATAAAAAAAGTAAAAGACTTAGCACTGAAACCTGATTCAGATCAAACCATAACATATATAATTCCATTTTTTGTTTTAGTACTTGCAGTGGTACTTTTATGTGAACATAACATCTAATGACAACCATTCATTAAAATTCAAATAACTTCAAACCCACAGCACTACCTTTATTGGTACTCTGTTAAAAGTTTAAAACCCAACAGATAGCATCCACAGAACCTTTTTTTTTTTGAAAAACAAATACCTAGCTAAGGAACTTTATTCTTAAATATAAATTACATTCTAGAGCATCCTGCCTTTTTAATAAATCTTTACCATTCAAATTTTCTTTACCATTCAAATTTTCTTCAAATCATTTGAAACTTCACCTTTATGCACAATTGCATTGCAAAGATCTGACATCTACTGAACACTCACATCCCTGAAAGTCTTCAATGCCTCAGCTAATACACTAGAAGGAGCAGCAGCATTGTCTAACTGAGCCCTCTAAACAGCTGATTTGAAAAAAAAACTTATTAAAGATATCAACTAGCATAATTGTTATAAATTTAAAAAAAGGGTGTAATGTAGAAAAAAAAGAAAGGGAAACATAAAAGAAGACAATGGCTTGTCCTAACCCACTTACCCTTATTTAAAGCACCTAAATGTCCATTCTAACTAGAACACTTGCAGTGAAACTTTAGCTATGAAGTCCAATTGAGGCAGAATCCATAGTTGGAATAAATTTGAGCAAACCAATATTTAAAAAAAAAAGTTATTTTAAGCACTTCTATATAAGTTCTACACAACCCTCGGAATCCGAGGGTTGGGTTCTACATAATGAAACTGCATTAAACTGAAAAAAAATTGTTATTAACATTTGAAAGGTTCTTAATACTATCATAAAAATTATTTATTAAAAACTTGCCAACCTGGGTCTAAAAAGAAGCAAAAATATATAAAAAAATCATTTTTATTAAAATTT
The DNA here is from genome assembly GCF_038396675.1 of Hydra vulgaris. NCBI lineage: Eukaryota > Metazoa > Cnidaria > Hydrozoa > Anthoathecata > Hydridae > Hydra > Hydra vulgaris. The sequence continues at coordinate 46,016,339 of NC_088934.1, read as the reverse complement.
TTTCATTAAAAACCCAAAATAAACAACATTTTTTTCTTATTTATATTTTACTTGCTTTCTCAAAGCCAAGGGTCTGTAGTGGCTAACAGTCAAGAAGGTGACCCCTTTTTTTTAAAAATAAATGTTACAATCAAGCTTACAACTTTAAAACACAAACCTTGAAAAAGCTGCTGCAAAATTTAAGAGTATTCATAAGAGTGCAATACTAAAAAGAACTACATTGGTCAGTCCCTACTCTGTCATGAAGCAGGGGCTAAACCACTAGAACATTACTGCATAAAAACTAAATGTTGGAGTGGTGCTACCACTACCACATGTATATATGCACATATTACTATATAAATTATTATTCTATATATCTATGGAAACAATATTATTAAAAAATCATCATCAAGTAATAGCCATACTAGAAAGTGTGAAATAAATTTAAAAATCTGAAATGACATCTATTATGAATATATAAGACATACTTGAATGCAATTAACATCTCCTTGTATGGCCATATCTATAATGAACTTTTTAACGCTATTTTTGATGGAAAGCAGTATGGGTTTCCTCTTGTAGCAACAGTTTACAAAAAGTTTTATCTACAAAATTAAATAAAGAATATAAGAGAAAATTATAATTAAAAAAAAAAATAAAAAAAATGAACCTATATAAAAAAAAACATTAAAAAACTAAATTACAATTATATTATTATAATAAATATATTATTAATCACAAATAATTTAAAACTTAACTATTTGTAACTAACAATTTGTTTTCAAGAAACCAAGGTATTTCTTGTAACTACATTTTATTTACTACCTGGTCATCTAATCTAATCTAAAAAGCTAGCATTCACACACATATTCTATCTATGTTATCCATTATATCCATTTAAACACTTTTTCAGAAAAACGAAAGAATGAAAAAAAAAAAATTATATTAGGTAACCTATATGATATACAATATTTCAATAACTTTTTTTTTCTTTTTTTTTATCAAAAAAAAAACAAAAAATTTTTTTTATGTAATCGAAAAATGTTTAACAATGTAATGATATGATTATAACTATAAAATACTATAACTATGGCAACAATTATTAGTTACCAATTTCGAAAGAAAAATTTAGTTAACTGATCTCACTCTATTTAAGATTATATAGAACCTCTTGTAGAATTAGAGATGCAATATCCTGATGTATTTTGTAAACTTTAAGTTTAATATTGCTGGCAAATGTATTGCTGGCAAATGTACTAATTGCAAATTGTACTGCTCACAGGAATAACTTCTTATAACTTATTTCTTATAACCCAATTCATGTCAGGTTTAGGATTATCAAAATTATCAGAAGGCAGTACTTGTAACCCAGTACTAACTGCACCATGTTCAGCTGCCTTGTAAGGTTTGCTTTTATAGGCAAAGGCTAAGAATAATAAACTCTGACTTGAAGTTTTCCCTGGGGCTTTTGGTTGAGCAAAGACTAGAGATGGTATCTCGATTAGAATACACAGGGTATGTATCAGTATCAGAACAGATGTCAACTGCATCCAGCTATTGTTTTGCAGAAAGCCTAACAAGCAAAGACTTAAAGGGGTTAGTAAAATAATTTTGCTTACCAGCTTTGCACCCCCTGTTTATTGATTAGGCTGACATATATGTAAATCTGTGTTAAACTGTTTCCTGCTTAGAATAATAAATGCTACATCTTCTTAACTCTACTGATTGATTTTTGTTTGTGCCCCTTGATAGTGCCTATGCAACTGCTCTTATTATCTCCTAATGAGAGTACAGCTCTAAAACACAGTTTAATGGATCTGAGGCCTGGCTGGCAGTAAAACTGATGTCCATGTTAATGCTTTTGGTGTGCATTATTGAGGCCACAAAAAGGAGCCTAAATTTATGACTTTAGCTTAATTAGAAGGACTGAAGCAACTGCATTGTTCCTTGCTCTACCCATGAATGAGTCAAGTTCTCTTTACCCACGACAAAAGTAAACAAAAGTATTAACATAAAAAACCATTACCACCATCTAACTGTTTCAATATATCTTTCACAAATATCTTGAAGTAACTCTTTTTTGCTCTTTGTGATACTAATTTAGCTGTTTCTTTTCCAGATCTAAGCATTGATGGGTGCTATCATTTGATTCAAAAAAATTCTGATAGCGACATGGTTGGCTTGGGTGTATACTTACGTATCAATTTACATATTTGTCAAGAAACTAGGCTTAAATCCACTGATCATTCTTTTATGTGCTTACTTTTACTCCTTGACATGTGTCTTGTCTCTGACCCTACCTCAAGGGACTATCCTTGGTCCTGTTTTTTTAATTATCTACATTAATAATCTTCCTGAGAACCTTTTATATATATATATATATATATATATATATATATATATATATATATATATATATATATATATATATATATATATATATATATATATATATATATATATATATATATATATATATATATATATATATATATAAATAAACAACTTTTCTCAGACTTGACAAATGTAATACCTAATAGACCTGTCCATGATATTTAAAGACTATTTAATGAAAAAATTCTTAGCAATAACTATTGTTTTTTAAAATCAAAACTGAGTTAGTTTTGATTGTAAAAAAACCTTTTTAAACCTTATAACAATAGCCAGCAAAAAACTGGGCTAAACCAAAATTTACCATGAGGGTTGCAGGGTAACATTTTAGGTAACCTCTGTAGGGGTCATAATACACACGTTGGGAATTGCTGCAACAACAAATATTTACAAAATTGAGCAAAAAACTTACAAATAAAAAAATATCAACAAAAAAATTTAAAATTTTAATTTTTTGAATATAAAATTCACATTAACACATTTATTTTCAATTTCTTCACCATTTAGATTTGAATATTTGAGGTAAATGGTGAAGAAATAATTTTCTTTAAAACTTCTTGTTTTTTTATAGAAACCAGTTTGCAATAATCTCAAGCAACTACATAAAAGTAAAAAAAAAAAACAAACAAAATAAAAACAGAACATAAGAATAGTATGTGTAAAAATAACAAACATTTATAAATGTAGAAAATTAAATTACTATTTGACAAAATGTTTCCCCATTATCTTCACATAATTCTCCGCCTGGGGCCATATGATGAATCCACCCAATAGTCTTGTTGTTGATTGGGAAAATCAAAGTGTGTACCTAAAAATACAGTGGAAGTACAAAGTACTACAGGAATTGGAGAAAAGAAAAACAAATAGAGATGTTGAAAACTTTTGATAATCCACAAAACCCTATTTTAACCAGGATCATGAATAGAGATAAAATATAAGAAGTATCAAGTGAAAGTTGATATGTATTATAAAGTCCACAAAGCTGCACCTAAATGGTTTACACGAAAGAGAGCTGAAAATGTCCTTATTAGTGGTTTGTTGGTGAAAAAAAAGAAGCTCATTTTACGAAAGTGTGAAGCTTTAAAAACTTTCAAGCTTCAGACATATAACAAATAAAAAAAAGTAAATTAATTTCTTATTTTCTTTTTTTTTCCAAACTTTATGATTAATAACTTCACAATATATGATTATTTTACAGATTTTTTCTTCAATTGCTATAGAAAAATAAAATTAATAATTTCCAGAATTAGTAATTCTACAAAAAGAGCCTTTATTTTATTTTTTATTTTAGTTTTAATTTGGTTTTTTATTTTATTTTAGCCTTTTATGAATAGTTAGCTAAAAGGATGTTTTAGTTTTTTATGAATAATTAGATAAAAGAATTTTTACGGATATTTAGTTTGGATTGTTTTAGCTTTTTATAAAAGTAAAAAGAGTGTAAAAAATATCATGCGGTAGTGGTGTAGTGGTAAAGCGCTCGCTTTATAAGCGAGAGGTTCCGAGTTCGATCCCCACCACGTCCCTGGTAGTACCGCGCTCAACTAGTTTCTCCGCGCAGCGGCCTTGTTCGTCAAGGTTCGTGTTTCGGAGTTATAGAGTTGAGAGAGGGTTATAACCACTATTAAGTAACCTCCTCGTCTCTAGTGGCCTTCTCGGCCTTGAGGAGGTGAATAACAAAAAAAAAAAAAAAAAAAAAAAAAAAAAAAATCTAGTAAAAGCGCTTTTGCACATGCAAAACTTTTGTAGAAAACTTAAATTAGAATTTTTATAAATACATATTACATATTACACTAGGTAAAATAATATTACAGTATAGATAAATATAAATATGTTACAATAATATTTTAGTATAGATAATTATATAGATATAATACAATAATTTATAGACACATAAGGCAGGGTTCCCACAGGTCATTGGTAAAAAACAGAAATTTTTTTATTAAAAAACAGGACTATGGAAGCATAAAAAACTTTTTAGGCTTCCATAGTTTTTTTTGTGAAAAAACAGGCTGTTTTATGACATTTAAAAAATATACTTTTATAAACCATTAATGAAAAAATAAAAACGTTTTATAAACAATAAAAAAAGTATATATACCAAATGTAACAAAAAAAAAATGTTAAAAAGAATATGAATATGAAATAAATAAATAAAAGAAACAAATATAATGTTTTGTGAATGACTGATAGTATCAATCATTCACATTGCTATAAATCATTTGAATGGTATGTGGCATAAGCGTTATAATGTTTTTTTGTTTGTAATGAAGTTGTTTCATCAAATCAGAATGTGAAAGATAAACATTTCAATTTATTTTAAATAACTTTTTAAATACAAGGGACTATTCTGATCTGAATCATACTCCAGCTTATTTTTTTATCCATGTTTTTAGTATAAATAGTTTTGTTTTTAAACCATCAGTTCAAAACTAATAACATTATATACTAAATAATCTTGAGACTGCAAAATTCAAATTTAGTACTTACCTAATGCAGTACCTTCGAACATTAAGAGACATAGATACATCAATTAAAGTGTAAAAATTTAAAGTTTTAACAGTTATTAAAGTTAGCCTTTTAGAAGTAATGCACTAAAAAGAGGAAACTTTGTTGTCAGCAATTTCTTTCAAACATAGTAAAAAATTGTAGTTTATTGATTAGCTGTTAAATTGTAAACTGTGTTAGTAAATTGAAAGAATAATGACTAAAAAAATATACAGCTTGTAATGTTAAATTACATAAATGAATAGTAAAAATTTGTACTCCTGCTTGCCTAAAATATTCATATTAGCATAGCAAATCAAAGTTTCACCATCCTATTTGAAACTTTTATATTGAAAGAGCTTACTAATTCTGTCAAACTGGTTAGAAAAGGCTCTTAAGCTGTGGTGAAGCTAACATACCATGAGCAAAACTCTGATACAACCCCCACCCAACCCCTTCCTCCAATGAAACTGCAGTACAGGTAGTAAGAGCTTGTAACCTTTGATAGAAATATTGACTGTTGTAGTACCACATAAAAATACAAAGTCCTGATCTGCAAAACAGACTAAACTAAAAAGTATATCAGTTTATTAAAAATTGTTTTAAATAATTTAATTAATTTTTTTGATCTTATTTAATTTAGAACACTGCTATATGGAAACCCATCCAACCCACACAAGTGTAAAAACACAGATGTTAAACTTTAAAAATAAACTATTCTTTTTTCATAATTCTTTCATAATTCATACTTATTACTATAATTAAATATTCACGTTTAAAATAACACACAAAATAAGATTAAAAAATAACTAAAGAAATTTATAACATTTACTTGTTTTAACAACCTAGTTAAACCTAAAATAAAATTAGTAAATTTTAATTGAAAAAGTTATAACTTCACATATTTATTTAAACTTTTTTTTATCTTAATAGCCACCTAAATTCATAAAAACATACTTTCATAAATAAAAATGATCAGACTTTAAAAAAACAGACTATTACCTTAAAAACTGACTAAAAAACAGAAAAACAGGCTAAAATGGAAAAAAAAAAACAGGAAAAAAACAGGATACTAGGCTCTGTAGGAAGCCAGTTAATGTTAACATACACTAAAAAAAAAAAAAAAAGAGGTGTCTTGGTCAAATTATTTTCTTATATTTTTTGTATTATGTTAAATTGTCATATATCCAATAAAATGATATATACTTTGCATAAATGAAACTGACAAAACTTCTTCTATTGCTTAGTTTCTAATGTTCAAGTTTATAAAGTTACATAATCGTTACCAGATGAATTTATCTGATGTCTGAATTATAATTAAGGTGCTTATTTAGTTAGACTATGGTATTTAAGACTCTATCCAAATTTTCACACTGACAAAAAAAAAAAAAAAAATCCACTATATTGTTTCAATTTACAAATTTTTGTGGCTTTAAAGATAAACTTAAACTCTCTTCTTGTTCTCCATTAGATAGTTAAGTTTATGCTATAATCTCTTACTACTAACTTGAAACTGACTGAGATGGCTTTTGGGCTGTTGTCTTTCATCTCTTTACCAAAAATTGTACCCCCATTATAATGTCCTAGGTGGATGAATCTCTTTTTCTTTATAATCTCCTGGATTCAGGCAGGTGTGGAGGTTTTTTTCTTTATGAGGAAGAACTATTTGCAAAAAAACATTTCTTCTAAATGACTTCTTGAATCTAATGTATTCACTTGATTCAAGAAATAGAGGCAGCGGTTCTTCACTTTTCTGTTATTTCAATGAAATAAGTTAATTGCGCTTTAGACAACACTAAGCTGAAACAAAAGTTTTTCCCAGAAACATTTACAAAAACAATTTAAGACTTACATCACATCTACTGTCTGTGGCAAATTTCCAGACAATCTTTTTAAGCAAACTAAAGAAAAATAAACAACAACCTAAATTTATTTGCCCTTTTTTTATTTAGAATGTTTTCAATAATACTTTAAAGTTAAAAATGTTGTAAATGATTTATACTTAAAATAAAAATTTAAACTTTAACTTAACCCTTAAAATTTAAAGTCTAAAGTTTTAGACATACAAAATATATATAAATGTTATATATACATATACACATATATATATCAATACCCTATTTTAGACTGTTTTCGACAGCGTTGACCGTATTTGAGGACCTTTTTTTTTTTTTTTTTAAAAAGTTTTTTTTTTACAGCAAATATTGATTTTTTCACGAAAAAATTCAGTAATATTTCCGCTAAATTTCACCAGGACAAGGTACCGCCGCCTAAACTTTATTCAAGATTTAGGTCAAGAAAATTTTTTAAAACAAATGTCTAAAATTATCCTAATTCTAAAGAATTCTTTTCATGATTTTTTAATTTTCTAATGTAGTTGATGCAACTTCCTGGTTGCAAAACAACTACAGTTATTACATAATTAATTATAACAATTTTCTGTGAAATAATTTCTCTATAATTTGAATTTTTTGATGTTTAGACATTCTTCCTGATGAACCTTCTGACAGTGATACATGCTGTTGAAGACAACTAAAAATTAGAGTGTTTTTACTAATTTATTATTGTTCTGTTCTTTAAGAACATTGAGCACTCTATTTGTAGAATACACTAACATAATTTATATATATATATATATATATATATATATATATATATATATATATATATATATATATATATATATATATAATATACATAAAGAATATTTTGAACTGACATTTTTTAAATTTTTTAACTTTTTTAATGTTAAATAAGTACATAACTTAAATAAGTTAAATAAGTTAACTTTAATTCTATTTAAAATACTTTTATAATCATTACTTAAGTATAAAAGAAAATCCATCAAATACATCAATGTTCAATTCGGCTCCATTGGTCACAATAAATTTAAACTGAAAACTTATGGATTCCAAACAAGAGCAAATAAATTAAACTAGTATCATACCTATTTATTAAAACATAAACATTAGATAAAAACCAATAAAATTTGAAAGATAAGCAGTGAACTTTTGTAAAAAATTTAAGTTAATTAGTCACCTTTCATGACTAGCCATTTATTCTTCTTAACTTTTTTTTCTAAACATCTAGTTGTTACATCCATTACTGTAAAAGTTTTTATTCTCAAAAAACATTTATTAATCTAGTTATTTCTGTTAAAATCAGTTCTTTAGACACATTTCTGTTGTCATATCACCTTGATTCATTTAATTAACCATTTTCTTGCTCCTTAACTGTCTTTTTTAATTCATAGCAACACTCAACTTATATAGTTATTGCCTGCAGCCACTATTATTTTTTTTTAAATAAATAAAAAAAAGTAGAAGCTTATAAAGGCCTATAAAAAGCATTACAGGAATAGCTATTTACAAATAGTTATTTCTTTCATTCTCATTAATAAATTTGAGATCACTTAAAATATACTAGGAGTAAACTTCAAATTTGACTTTGTCTGAAATGACAAAAAAATCAGTTTATGGAAGCATTATTTAGATTATGAATATAATATAACAAAAGATCTTACTTTTTAGTCAGTGGAATATTTTGGTGATTTCAAGGATTTTGGAGATTCTCTTCTAATGCATAATTAAACAAAATTTTTTACTATGGATGTAACTCTTTATTTTTAAATTGATTTTTATTACAATATTTCAAGAGAGTATAGATTTGCTCGTTATCAAAAAACTGTTAAAAATGAAACAAAAAAAATCAATGCAATAGTTTCTTTTGATTCAAATATGGAAACATAGGTTTCTAAAAAGAAGTCCAAGCTTCGTCATTCTGATTCAGACTGCTGTCTGAAGGTGCACATTCATGGAATTGTATTTCAAGTGCCTTTCCCACTTTTCTGTTAAAATATTGACCTCTACTTTTAGAGTATTTTTATTGTTCCGTGCAAAATTACCATGGCAAATTTTTGAATGTTCTGCTATTGCTGAATAATCCAATTTTCCTTTGTGTGTATTTTTCTGATGTTTGGTAAATAGGAGATGAGATTTTTATTTTTGTTTCACCGTTATGACATTTTTTGCAGAAGCATTCAAGTTTGTACATACTTGGATAAGAATTTTTAGAAAGAGGAGGTTTATTTTTATGGTAATTATATGTTGTAAATTTTTTGGTGATTTAAAGGCTGTGTGTAACCCGCTTTTTTGAAAACTATTCTTAACTTTGAACTAATTCCTGGAATCCATGGTACACAATATTTTTTGATAAAATGAATAAATGTTGAGTTTCAATTTTTGTTTTTTTATTATGTAAACTTTCTTTAGTTGTTTTTCATTTTCCAAGTTTGTTTTTTTATAACCATTTTCTACAGAAACATCAATTAGAAATAATAACTCTTGCTTGACATTATCAGAGCATAAATATGCCCTATGAACATAGCATAAAATGAGCATAAAAATGCCCTACGAACAAATCCTTTGAAAATTCCATCTATAATTTTTGGATCATGCCATGAGTTAGGTTTGATTTGGACATTGGTTAAGGCATCTTTACAGTAAACTTTAAAATCGAACGTACCAGTTTTATTGTTAATAACAGTCATGTCAAGAAAGTTTTGCATGTTATTTTCATTTTTTTTCAATCATGATTATTTACGATTTCCATGGTGTACTGATTATTTCTATGTTGGTTGTTAACTAATACAAAAAAGCTTTTAACATCATCAGTAGAGTGAATAGGAGAATGGGAGTCATCTACATATCTTTTAAATGACTTTACACAAATATTATTGGAAATCGCTTGTGCAATAACATTATTTTCATGAAACTGTAGAAAACACAAATGTAATAATTCAACAATATAATAACTTCAATAATGTAATAACTCTTCTAATGTAATAATTCAATTTTATTGAAGAGATTCTATTAAATTGAACTGAGTTTTGCTGAAATGATTCTACTCTGTTGTAATAACTTAATTAAGTGCTAATGTAATGCTTATTAAGTAATTATGTGCTAATGTAATGATTCAATTTTATAGAAGTGGTTCTTTTTAATTGGAATAATATTAGATAAAAAAAGTCGATTTGTATTGTAGGAAATGGAAGAACAAACACTTAGATATAATTAAAAATAGAATTAATAATTTTCTATAAACTTGAGAAATTGAAAAATTTGTTTTAACTTAAAACACTATTTGTATTTTGCTACTTTCAATAACATATTTTTATTTAAAAACTTTGGCATATAAAATTCGCCGAATGGTCACACATGAGCAGTGAACATCTTTAGGAAGAAATGAAGTACATTAGAATAAAGGAGAATTGTTTTTCGAGCAAAGCATATTTTGACAGTTGTCAAGACAAAATTAAAGATTAATAGAGGAATATTTAAAAATGAATAAGACAGACAATCCAGTACTAACAATAATAATAAACAATAAACTATTTTATAAACACTAATATGAACGAAAATATACAAAAAATGTCACCAAACAAACAAACAAAAAATTGATTACAAAAATAAAAAGTATGCATACAACAATGAAAGGCCTCGGAATGGAAAAAAAAATTAATGCTAATGTGTAAACATAATTTGTGTAGTGATTAAGTAATAAACATCTCCTCAGAGACGCGTCTATTATTACTGGTGTTTCAATGAGGATCAGCACTAATAACTAGTTAATCCCGTCAGACAAACGTCATTGCCACTTATGCTTTACCCCGTGACTTACGCCTATTCCATACTGCAGTATAAAAGGATTGGCCAAAACCCAACCATACCCAAATTTGTTAAACACTAATATTTTTTTGATGATATGATATAAAAAGTGTAGATCTACTGCACAATAAAAAAAAAATAATTAAATAAATCACTTACCATACCACCGGTAGAAAAAACTAAACACAATAAATTAAAATTCTAATAAAAACGCCAGAAACAAAACTAAAACAACTAAAGTGTGCAAACAGAAATTACTAATAAATTTTCCCCTTAGACCATTTAAACCACATAGGTATTTCCAGCACAAATAAACCAAAAACAATCAAATGGCAATATACCCTATTAAAAACCCTTTTAAAATTAAATAAAACACAATAGAGTCTTCAAAAAACTCTAACGCTGTAATAGATACTTCATCTGAATTTTGTTAACCAATCTAAAGTGTTAGAAAATGAACAACCGGTGTGTGTGTGTATGTATATATATATATATATATACATACACACACACACACATATATATATATATAAACAACAATACAAAATTATATATATATGAACCTTAAAATCAAAACTCAATCACACATAATAACCACTTATACACAACATACAAATATATCTACATTCCAACCACATACTATCTATTAAAAGAAAATATTATCTAAATAAGAATGAGTTTAAACAAAATTAGTTTATTTAATAAAAGAACAAAAGCATGCAAACGACTTAAACAGACTGTATTTGCATAAGGGTGTATAGGTGTAATGTGTAAGTCCCTGCTGTACACTGTATAGTATAAAATATAGTTTACTATACACTGTATAGTATAAAATATAGTCAAAGAAAAATGTGTGAGAATTATACTATACACTGTTTCTTTGTGTAAATTATATAAACAGAATTTTACCTTGAAAAATTTTTTTCTTTGAATATTCTAAAAATTAAAAAAAATAACAAAATCACAATTGAACATCATTTTAAAACAAACATTAGGGTAGATATGAGCAACTTGGTAATATGAGCATACTTAAAGATTTCTTAGATGTAAGCAGTGAAGTTAAAGTTACTAAGTATTTTTTGAATCGACTTTATGTGTTAATAACAGGAATCAGTAGAATTAGTGTAAATTTCTATGCAGAAATTAGTGGCTATCATCTAATTAAAACGCTGTTTAATTTTTTGCGTTGTTAAAATAATATCATCACATGAATATTTCTGTGGCGCGAAATTTTGGTGCTAAAATAATGAAATTAATTTTTTCATAAAGAAAAATATGCTAGCTAAAAATTCCATCCATTTTTGTTTGAAAAACAATGCATAGAAACATTCTGATTTGACTTTATTAAAAGATGCTATTTTTGTGTAATATGAGAATGCTCAAATTAACTAATGTTTTTCATTGAAATTACCTAGTTTAAAGCCCTAAAATAAAAGTGGTTTTAATTGCTTTTTAAATAAAAACAAAACATAGTAAAAAATTTTAATATTTTAACAATACTAAATATTTTTCTGTAATTTAAATTCAAAAATTCTGATTTTTTTTTGTTCAAAGGTTTGAGTTAATAAAATAGAAAAAATAACGAATTAATTTATTGTTGTTGTTGTTGCAGAAAATATAGTAGTATTATTTCAACAAAAAGTGGTTCAAAATTTGATCTTTTAATGATAAGTTTTATTAATAACGAATCATTATATTCCAAAAATTAGTTCTAATTGTCAGATTGGTAATTCTTTACTTAATGGAATTTTTTTGAGCTAATTTAAAGTGCTCATATTACCGAGTGGTATTGGTAATATGAGCACTTATGCTACTTTTTTAAAGCCTCTGTGTTTTTAAGAAAAAATTTTGGTTGCCCAAATATCTAAATGGAGTAGAGATCCCTAAAAATTGTTTATTTGCAAAAATATTGGATTCAACATTTTTGTTTAAGATGCTCATATTACCCTAATCTACCCTAATTAAAAAAAAAGTATGAAAGTATGAATATCTTAGATATTCTATACTTTTTTTTTAAATAGGGTAGATTTATTGATAAGATTGATAAATCATAAACAGCAAAGACAAGACATAAAATTAACAAAATACCAGCATAACGAATGTTGTTAAATAAAAATTAGTACAAAAAAACAACAACAGTATAATTACTAATTAAACAATAATTAAGACATTCAATTAATTTTAATTTAAAAAAACATAATTGAGACAGTTAATTAGTTTTCTTTTTCTAAAAAATTAAGGTTTTATTAAACCTTCCTTTTGCCTGAAAAACTATTATTATTATACATTTAACCAACAACAGAAAAACCTATTGGAAGCACCAGATAAAGTAAATATTTATCAAAAACTGGTTATTAACTGCTTTCAATTCCCTTCCCCCCCCCCCCATAAAAAAAACCCTATAATTTTGTAAAAAATAAAATTTTTTGAAGATTTTGTTAACATCATTTGAATACTATGCATTTTTATTTTTCATGCATTTCTGTCAATGAGGATAGGAGGTAGTAAACTCCATTGCTTATTGCGTTGCTAATTTTCAAAACCATTATAATTGACTTCAAAAAGAGCCCCCAAATTGCTCAGCAATATATGAGATGAGATCTTACTTATATAAAAGAAGCGGAAATTTTTAATTTTGAAAATCAATTTTTCAATGTTTAAATTTGTGTTTAAAAACACCTAGAGCAGCATACAAGTTTGAAATTATTCTACTTGCGCATAAGTTTAGGTAGTAGTAACTATGCGACACTCTTATAACATTCTGAACTATAAGCTCTAAATTAATATTTTTAACAAAGTATATGATGTCATATTTGTTATGGTTAGGCAAAAACAATTATCATGAAATTACACAAAAACAAAAATAGTCAAATACCTCTAATGAACTCTCCAAAGAAGGTTTTGAATTTATAAAATGTTAAATCACAAAAAAAAAAAAAAGTTCACTATGCTGGAAAAAATTTAAATTAAAAAAAAATAAAATAAAAATAACACATAAAAACCTGCAAAGGCTACTTCTGATTAAGTTATTTGCTCCTAATTGGTATTCAAATGACCAGACTTAATCAAATCAATTACTTGGGTTTTTATCAATTTTCTCAAAATAATTATTTTAGCTTTTATCTTTAATTACTTTTTGGAAAAAAAGGTAGGTGGAAAAATGCTTTGACTTTAGACCAATCAAAAACTTGCCACTAAACCTTTTTTGGATGCAAAAAAAGTTTCTTGATTCTTGATCCAAAAGGTTCTGGACAATCAAGAACAGAAGGCATTGATGGCCACTGCCTAATGATATTTTGAAAGCAAGATAATTTAGGGGCTGCTTCTACTGGCGTCTAAATTATCTTATCTACCCTACTCTAAGTTTTAATCATAAATATTGTATATTGAAAAAAAAACAAAAAAAAAACAGTATCATTAAAATATTCATTTTAAAAGTTAAAAAAAAACTAATTAACTTTAAATTTTTTACTAAAAAGTTTTTGGCTAACATTATGTCATTAGCCATCAGTAAAATTAATGCAATAATTTTTTTACTTTATGAGACTATTACTTTATATGTAAAAATGTGTTTTGCAGCCAAAATATATTTTACAATCACATTGTGTTTGTCAATGGTGTAGATATAAACATGGTCGCACATGTCTAAAACATTTACATTGGTATATAAGTATTGAGTATTTTGAAGGTTTTAAACTTTGTATGTACTTACAAATGTTTAACATTTTTTTTAATGTTTAAATACTTAATACTTAAAAATATTTTAAATATTCAATATAAAAACACACACAAAAAAGCAACATAAAAATGATGACATAATAAATACTCAATACTTTTTTAAAAAATCACTGTGCATGTTTCACAATTTTTAAATAGTTATACAACAAATCATGCAACTTTGATTTTAATACTTGCGCCAAATAATCTTTAAACTGCTTTTTAATTTCAAATATTGATTTTATTGTAATTTCTAATGGTGACGGAGCATTAAATTCTGGCTCAAATTTGGCCCAGGATGCCTCCTAAATGTTGACAACCTCCAGAGCATTTTGCATAAAAGAAAAAAGATAATGGCTACAAACTAAATAGCCAAAACACTCTGACATCAGTTACTGCAAAAGAAAAAGTGAAGGTGTGAAGATTTTTATCAAGCCATTTATCAACTCTGGTTCAAGTAAAAATAGTCAGTTGCAACTTATATTTTATTGAATAACTATAATTATAAAAAATTTTTTTTTTTTTAAATTAAAATAATTTTTTTTTCTTTAGAAAGTTGTTAAGACTATAATTAGACCTTATTAATTAGACTTAAAATAATAAAAAAATTAACTTACTGCTGCGGAAAGGGAATAGCTTGCAAATATATAGATAGTGACAATACCCAGTCATCATATTTTGATCTATAAATAAAGTGTTATTCTTATATATTCATTTTGAATACTCATATTGTAAAAAATTGGTATATATATATACATATATATACATATACTTATATATACATATATATACATATATATACATATATATACATATATATATATATATATATATATATATATATATATATATATATATATATATATATATATATATATACACACACACATATATATATATGTACACACACACACACACATATATATATATATATATATAAACACACACACACATATATATATATATATATACACAATGGGTGGTTACTAAAAATTCAGACATACTTTCAAGGGTCATTACTCCCATAGTTTTTAAGGTAAAGATGAAATAAAAATATCATTAAATAGAGTTTTTAGTTATTTATTTTAATTAAGTTAGTCTTCAACCAGTCTGTTTCTTTGGATTTGACCAACTCTAAGACGAGTTGACCCAAAAAGTGAAAATTCAAGGTTATGGTCAATTTTTTCAGACAAAGCTTTATTTTGGTTTGTAGTTGCTTCACTTCTTTTGCTTGCCAGTTACCCTCATACACCTTGCCTTTCAAAATAGCCCAAAAGTCTTCAATTGGGCGCACTTCAGTACAGCTGGTTGATTGTCAACTTTTTTGACAAAATTGATGTCATGAGTCTCAGCAGTTGGTCACAGTTTTGGCATAATGCGATGAGGCTAGGTCTAGCCAAAATACATAATTACCATCGGCATGATGAGCATTGATGAACGGCACTAATCTTTCTATAACACAATCCATTTCGTAGATAGCTTTATTGACTGCAAGGCCGCTGGGGATGAAAAATGGCTTGGAAATAACTTTGCCAGAAATGGCCAGCAAGACAAGCAACTTGGGATCAAACTTGCACTTTTTGCAAAATTTAACGCTCGGTGTAGTCTTGTCTCTGTCGCTAGAGTAGTAGGTGCTGCTTCCATTTATCCTTGAGTGCAACAGTGTGAAGTAAGACTTGTCGTCAAGGATGACCAATTTTCCTTGAAAATTGCGATAAAGACAACCAATGCCGGTCTTGATTTGCTCGCACTGGCTCTCTTGTTGATCAGGTATACCCTGTTTTGTATAAGTTTTGATGTCAGTGTACTTGGTGAGAGTTTAAATGATATGTGAATGACTGCATCCTAAATTTTGACAGGCTTGTCTTATAGAAACTTGGTTACTGTGTTCAAATATGGTTCTCAGACACTTGATCACCTTGGGGGTCATGATTTTGGCAATATAACCACTTCCTTGCACTCTTTTGTGTTCAAAATTATTCTCAACATGTTTGATTATATTATAGATAGTGCTTCTTGGAATTTGTTCAGCATTGAAGTGATCTACTGTGAACTTTTTACCTTGCAATTTATTATTCAAATAGAACTCATAAATCCATTTTCTTATCTCTTCTTGGTTGGATATTATTATTATCTTAATTTTCATTATTTTATCTACAAGTAATTTAACTTATAGAGAATTAAATAAGCTTTAAAATGGTTATAAGAATGAAAAAAAAAATTTTTTGTTGTTGTTTTTTTGTTAATTTTCCCCAAGGCCGAGAAGGCCACTACAGATGAGGAGGCTACTTAATTGTGGTTATAACCCTCTCTTAACTCTATAACTCCAAAACATGAACCTTGATGAACAAAGCCGCTGCGAGGAGAAACAAGTTGAGCGCAGTACTGCCAGGGACGCGGTGGGAATCGAACTCGGAACCTCTCGCTTATAAAGAGAGCACTCTACCACAACACCACTACCGCATTTAGCTTGTGCCATTTTAAAGTCTGCTAAAGTTAGTCCAAATATATATATATATTTATATATTTATATATAGTTACTTATATAGACCAAAATCCATAAATACTTATAATTATTATAGATAATTACTTATAAATGCAAAATATGCTTATTGGCAACACACTGAATGATTACATGTTGTGTTGGTGATTGTGTAGTTATCAATCAATAGGAAAATATCTTATACGTTTTATATACCTAAGAATCATGTACAGTTCAATCATTATTATCTTGAGTATAGCTACAACATCACTTGCTAACATGCACAGTTACAGTTTTTAATAGAACTAGAAGTAGTAATAAAATTTTAATAGATTTAAAAGTAGAATTCGAAGTACAGTTTTTATAGATGGTAAGAATGTTCATTCAGTGCATCAAGTCAACAAATAGCATCAGTTTAGGAAATTGACTAAGAATTATGACTTGAAAAACTGACATAATACACTGCTTTAGCTGTGATTGACTGCCACCTGAGTAAATGTTAGTGTGTAGACATTCAAACTTGATTAATCCAGAATAAACTTGAATAATTCAAAATCAGTATGAAGAAAGAAGAATGTGTCAATTTAATTGTTTTGGGTGTTAATTAAATGTACAGCAAATGTGTAGATGAAAGAAAGAAATCTTGCCAACAACATTAATCTTTGATCAGCCTTTACTCAAAAAAACATTTGTGATCATCAAATTTTGCAAAGAGCACAAAAACTGGACCGTTAAATTGTGGCGACTGTCATGCTCTCAGATAAAGGACAAGTTACGCAGTTTGCAGCTTACAAAGTCGATGTTTGCCAGCTACCAAACTCATGCTTCAATGCCTGATAGATTGCACCTTCTGTTAAGCAATCTCTAGCACTTATGATTTAAGGTGCAATTGCTGCCATCAATCATGCTTATGCTAAACATTTTTTACAACAAAGTGAGGTTTTAATCAATTGTGAAACTCAAAGTTATTTCTAATGTAATATAAAATTTTTTTTTGGCACATTTGTTAAATGTTTAAATTTTGGTGGCTGTGATCATGTTGTCAAATATAAATAAATTATATGTATCTGAAATTCTGGGAAGAAACGCTTGCATGCTATTTCTGTCCAAACCTGAAAAATTAATTTGAAAAATTTAATGTTGCAAATCATAATATTTTTTTTCAATGTTATTTCATCCACAAGAGAGGAATCAACATACTTCCCTAAGGCCATTAAGTCCATTACAGTCAAGGAGGCTATATAATTGTAGTTACAACTCTCTTTTAACTCAATAACTCTAAAACACAAACCTCGACCAACAAGGCCACTGCACAGAGAAACAAGTTAAGCGCGATACCGCCAGGGACGCGGTAGGTATCGAACTCAGAACTTCTTGCCTATCAGGCAAGCGCTCTACCACTGCACCACTACCAGTGCAGGAGGTCAAGAAATTTGACAAGTTTTAGTCTGACATTTGAACAAAAAATAGAAGAGGAAGACAGAATGTCTGACCTGATTTATTCCTGCCAGAACATATTCCATATCCTTGAATGCACTGTATGGCTTACCCAATTCAGGTTTTTATAAAATCATTTTACAAACATTATAATGCTTTCTCTGAAACAAAATGTAGGGAATAAAGTGTGGAAATTGGGAAACTCATTGACTAGTGTAAGAAATCTGTAATGCAGAAAAGTTGTATAAAACAAGTGTTTATAGAGCAAAGCCATAATTACAAGCAGCTGTCAAGTCAAATGGATCTGAATGTGAATCAGCTGCATGAAGAGCTAAATTTTTAATAATAAATTTTAACAAATTGTGGAATTTAAAAAAAAATCATTAGAGCTTTAATAAAACTGAGCAAGAATATGTGATAGAAAAAAATGTGATTGAAATTCAATCAAATATTTTTTAAATCACATTTTTATTCAACTCAATTCAGTTGAATCATTTAATGACTGTTTTACAGCTATTTGTTTGGTTATTACATATTAATGCTCTATTCAAATAATTGCTTTTAAAGATTATTTGACTATTTAATTTTATGCTTTTCAGATATATCAAACTTCTTAAAATATCAATGGCATATGATGCTGGTGGGATTTTTTTGCAAATCTCCAATAAAAGGTCAAAAGGACTAAAAAAGGTGCTGTAAGAGAGAGAGAAATGAAGAGAGGTGGTCCTCCAATGAGTAACGCCTCTCTTAGAACACGCAGGGATTGACAACCAGGAACCTCAGGTACATCCTGCAGCAGAAGTTCAGCTCCACAGAAAAATATCACTCTACTTGCTTCAGCATTAACTAAATATGTTTGCACCAAACAGGTTTTATTTCAAGATTTAATTAAAACAATTAATTGGGAAACTTTTTCTAGGTAAAAAACATAAAATTAATAGCAGCTGTGTTTTGAACCAAATATGTAAAGACTTTTTATTTTTTTCGAAATTTGTTTAGGTTACCCACACTGGGAGAAGTTTGCAGTCAAATATATTGGCTCAGGTCAAGTAAGACAAAATGCAAAATTATCCTGCACACTAAAGACAAGGTCTAGGTCTATGCTTGAAACAAGGGAAAATTCACTGTAGTATGCATTCTGAGAGAACTGTTAGATCTTTGGGATAAGGGTGGGTTTGACTCAAGACTTTGGGTTACCGAACAAGTAGTGGTTGAGAAGCTTGAGAAATCTTATGAATGCTACAATGAAACTGTGTAGTCTTAGAACCCTTATAGAAAAAATCTTATTAAATTAAACTAATTAAAGAAGAGCAATATGAAACTTTTTATCAAGGAAACAAACTGCATTTTTTTTGTTTATAAAACAGAAATCTTAAAATTATAAGAGATGACAAAAATAGAGACAAGTACAGACCTTGTTTTAAATAAAAAATGCTTAACGCATTAGCCTAATGTGAACATAATGTCATAAAATTCTCTTAATCTTTTTAATTTAAAAAAAAATTAACTTTTTTAAATTACTGCAATAATACTAGTTACAGCAAAACAAGTTAAATATTATTTAACTTCTTTTTTATTATTACTATTATGGAATGTTTATTTTCTTTCAAGTTAACTTTTTTATATTAAATAATTAAATTTAATATTATATTTTTAAAAATATCTGATATAAGCTAATTTCTTTCTTTTTTCTCCATTTGTATAAATGAATTGAAATTTTTTTAAATTTTTTAATGATTGTTTCTTAAATTTCTAATTAACTAAAAATAATTTTTTATTTAAAAAAAATTTAGCAAGTAACAAGTAAAAAAAAATAAGCTTATTTATTTTATTTATTAAAAATTTATTATTTTATTAGTGATTTTGTTGTGAAAGCAAAGATTATTTTTCCATTTATTAAAATTATATCGCTGTATATATCATTAATTAAAAAATAATCGCTGGGCTTTAACTTATGTTATATAAAAAAAGTTTTTACTTACATTAGTGCAAATTTTTGATGCAGCCTCGGAACACATTGATTTAAAACTTAATTTTGAGTAAAAAAAAAAATATATATTTAGGAAAGAAAACCAAAAAAAACAATTGCAATAAAAATGAGCTAATTTTTTTTAAGAGTAACTAAAATTTAAATATTGAACAATATTTAGTAATATTTTTAAATAAATTTGACTGTTAAGTTAAACCCAAGCATTAACTTCAACTTTAATAAACTTAAATGTATTTGTTTAATCAGAATTAGATTAAATCTATTTTAAATTAAAATTAAATTATTTTTATTATCAGAATGAAATTATATTTTTTATTAACTTAGTTTTAAAATAAATCATATATTTTTTATCAGAATTAAATTATATTATGATCTTTGCTTCAAGTTTAAAATATTTTCCAAGCATTTTCCAAGCGAAAAAATCAATCATTATAATAAAATAATAAAAAAATAAAAATGTCATAATATAAAAAGATATAAAACTATGTTTTTGACAGTTGTGGGTTCCTTTCTTGACAAGGTACTATGTCAGTGTTTGAGCTGAAACTTCACTTCTGGCTTCACTTTTCAAGATTGGTGGTGTTGATCTTAAATAATTAATTGATACAGTATCAAAGAGGTATCTACAAAGACACAAAAAGTTATTAAAAATGCTGAAATAGTGATAGAAGAAAATCTGGACAAATTTCAAGGTTTCAAGGTTGTCATTCATTTTGATACAAAACTGGTCAAACACTATAGAACTGACCAAAAAAATTCTGAAACTGTAGAACAGTTAGCTTTCAATTTATCATCCCCCTTCCCCCAAGTCAAAAAACTCTTTCTTGCTAAGAGTTCTAGAAATTGAATCATCTAAAGGACAGGATCAAATTATAGCTGTTCAGAACATTTTAGATTATCATGAGCTCACTGACCAGATCAATGGTTGTAATACAGATACAATGGCTCCTAATACTGGAGAATAAAATTAGATACTTAAGTTCCTGGTGGATCATGTGCTTAAAGGAACTGTGCTGTGGCTGCTCTGTAAGTAATTATCTATTTTAATAACACATTTTTAAAATTTTATCAAGCTGTTGCAAACATTAACTTTTATCATTTAAATAACAGTTTTTTTTAGGCACCATATATCTGAAAGGCATATTTCCCATGGAATGGATTATATTCAAGATTCCAGGGTTGGAAAAAACAAACATTTTTTCAAAAGTAACTTTGCCATCTTTGAAATCGAAAAAAATGTACAGAACATTAAATATAGACACACCCGAATATTAGGGTGTTTCTATGTTTAATGTTCTGTATATAGAAACAAGCTTTGCTGCTTCTACTGTTCCCATCTTGTTTCTTAACTTGGTTTAAGCAAAATATACAATATACATATATAATATAATATTATATATATATAAATATATGTATATGTATATGTATATATATATATATATATATATATATATATATATATATATATATATATATATATATATATATATATAAATATATAAATATAAATATATGTATATATATATATATATATATATATATATATATATATATATATATATATATAGATATATATATATATAAAGATTGTCAAAATACCTGTCCAGAAGTGAGAGAAAGGGTAAAAAAATATTATTTCAATGACTTTTTGTCAATTATGACAGAGAGGAGTATATGGTAGGTACTGATTTTCATAGAAGGGTATTAGATATTAGAAACTTCTGCATAACAACCCTAAAATGAGATTTTTTAAAAGAGATCATAAAGTTCTTTGTGGGCTAATAGTCACTTACCTTGGTAGCAATGTACCTGGTTTCTAGTTACAACCAGGTGCCCACCATCAATTAAAATTCACAGCTGTTTATACTTGCTACAACTTCAACCTCCAACTCAGGGTGTTAGCCAACATACATTTTTTACCATATTTTTGTGATATTGGGAATATTTATTGTTATTATATAACAAATAATGGGGAATATTAATCAAAATTGTCCTATTCATTCAAAAAACAAACAAACAAAAAAAAAGCTATTGATTTTTGGGAATATTAAACCCATTGGGAATTCCGCGTTATGCGTGGTGTGATTGATCTGGCTAACACCCTGCAACTAATGTGGTCCTCATGTCAGTATTGTCCAACTTTATCATCAAGGAATCCTGGCTGCTCTTCACATACCTAAGTTACCTCTTCACATACATAACTATGGGAGTAATTAACATATGGATAAAAATAACTTTGAAAATGATTTCTATAAATGTTTTCAACATCAAGTGGAGAATCTAGTAGTAGTAAACTACAGTGCTGAGTACCACATCAAACTTGTGCAAGATTTTGTGGCTTAAAGTCATGGCGAAGGTCTTCTATAGGATACTATGCAAGTGGTGCAAAAAAATTGAAAAGTGGTTGGTTAAGTTAAAAAAAAGTGATTTTATATAATTTTTATGTGAGTTTTGAATTTATTTGTCTATAAATGTTGTGAATAACTAATGTGTTCAAGTATTACCTCTTAAAAAAGAGAGTTTTTTTTAACAATTAATGAATATAGAAGCTGTAAAAGTTATAAAAGTAGCAATATTTTTTACTAAGTAAAAGTAAAATTTACAACACTTACATAGTACTAAAGACAGCTTCAAAACAACAGAGTGCTGTATCTTTATAGTGTTCTTGAATGCTGCAAATAAAAAAAAACTAAATTTTATCCATTCTTTATACATACATACATATATATATATGCATATATATATATATATATGCATATATATATATATATATATATATATATATATATATATATATATATATATATATATAAATATATATCTATATATATATATATATTTTTTTTTTGTTTGTTATTCACCTCCTTTAGGCCAAGAAGGCCACTACAGATGAGGAGGCTACTTAATAGTGGTTATAACCCTCTCTCAACTCTATAACTCCGAAACACGAACCTTGACAAACAAGGCCGCTGCGCGGAGAAACAAGTTGAGCGCAGTACTACCAGGGACAATTTTTTTTTTTTTTTTTGTTATTTCACCTCCCCAAGGCCCAGAAGGCCACTACAGATGAGGAGGCTACTTAATTGTGGTTATAACCCTCTCTCAACTCTATAACTCCGAAACACAAACCTTGACGAACAAGGCCGCTGCGCGGAGAAACATGGTGGGGATTGAACTCGGAACCTCTTGCTTATGAAGCGAGCGCTTTACCACAACACCACTATCGCTATATATAAATTTGTGTGTGTATATATATAATTGGAGCTATGAAAAATGAGATCGGCAATCAATCTTTTAGAGGTCTGCAAAAAAAACTTGATACAAAGGTCTTACCATAAAACATAGAAACAAGTTCGGCAATTTTTTGCTGACCTCAAACACTAATTTTAGGTCGGCAGTTAGGTCAGCATTGCTGAATGCTGACTCTAATTCCGAGGGCTGGATATATAACATTAACAATATATATATATATAACATTAACAATATATATATATAACATTAACAATATATATATATATATATATATATATATATATATATATATATATATATATATATATATATATATATATATATATATATGTATATATATATATATATAACATTAACAATATGTATCCAGCCCTCGGAATTAGGGTCAGCTTCAGCAATGCTGACCTAACTGCCGACCTAAAATTAGGGTTTGAGGTCAGCAAAAAATTGCCGAACTCGTTTCTATGCTTTATGGTAAGACCTTTGTATCAAATGTTTTTTGCAGACCTCTAAAAGATTGATCTCATTTTTCATAGTTCCAATTATATATATATACACACACACATATATATATATGCATGTATTTATATATATATATATATATATATATATATATATATATATATATATATATATATATATATATATATATATTATTTTAAATATTGTTAATGTTTAACATATATTGTAAAAAATAATTTACTTTTTACAATATGCAATAAACATTAAAATGATCAATGGAAAAGATATATAAAATATTTATTTTCCATTGTTCATTCCAGTATCAATGAAAAACATATTTTATACATTATCTTAAAAGTTCCCTTTGTTGAAAAAGCGAATAACTCTACAAACTTTCCAGAATATTGCCCTATTACAAAATTAAAGAAATTTTTAAAAGGTTTTGTTTACAATAATAATTGACAGAATAAAAATCCTTTAAATTTTATTATAGGATCTAGTATTGTCGTAATAAGGTTGAACTTTAGCTCATACAGAGTTTAGGTCAGTCTAAATCAGACCTAGTGGACTGACTTAGTGGATAATATCAGAAGAAATAGTTCAATTGAAAATAACTGATATATACATAAAAAGCTAGAATAAAAATAGATTCTACAATAAAAGTATTATTGCCATTGATTTTCTTTTTTTTTTAATACTTAAAAAGCAGCATTTTTGTATTACCTGAGAAGGTAAAACAAAAATATTCTAAAAGAGTTATACCTCTTTAAATACAGTGGCATTATTTAATTGTCATTGGTTAAAGTATTAGAGCTCGACAAATCAATTGTTGAAAAATGAAAGAAAAACAAACAATGAGTTTAGCTTTAAAAAATTAAAAAACAAATGTTTTAACACCAATATTTTTAAGATTGTTATTGCATATATATTTTTTAAATTGAAAACATCTTACATTTCAAGAACTCAAAAAAGAGGCCATGCTAAAACACTTTGCTAACTGTTTTCACAAGCATGCATATTTATTTACATTAATATTAGTCACATATATATTTCATATATTCATAATATATAAACTAAATGTAATATAAAATAAATAATGTAATATAAGATAAATAATGTAATAAAATTATTAAATTACTCATTATGAAACAAAAATAAATTTTGTAAAATGACAAATACATATAACCTCAATCGGTACTTTTGATAAAGTACCAATTCAATACAAGTATTCAATGCTTATAGTAAAATATATGTTTTATGGGAGATTAACCTCAGTCTTCTCCGTTTGAAATTTGCCGCCAGCGCACGAAAAAGCGCTGGCCGGACAGTCATAATTTGTCTGGCGTGCGTGATTTCAAAAAATATTACATTATAATTAGATTATAATTTATTTATATTTAGAAGTTGCCCCTCATGCAAATCTGCATTATCTATTCACATTTGGAGGTGCTATCCATTAATTCACTCGAAATTTTGTACTTTGTAATTAATTTTGCCAATTTAGTTTACAGATCTTTTTTTTTGTGAAAACATCAAATGTTTCCCAATAAAATAGTATTAATTTTTTGTTTTTCTTATTAAGATGAAATTAAATTTGAAAAAGTATTATTCCTAATTAAGAACCTCTATATATTTTGAGGATACTTTAATTAAAAAGTAGTGTTGAATTTTTTTTTTTAGATCTCATCATCTGAGTCTTCATTTTCTAATGTCTCCGAATCGCTAGCAACTACATCAATTGGGACTGAAAGCGATTGGTTTATTGAACTAGAAATATGTTTATCAATCTTTAATTTTCGACGAGTTTCAAGATATATATTTAGTGCTCGTTTTTTTATTGCCTCTCTCTCAATCTCTGTCCATAACTTATCGTTACAGCCAATGCACATCAACATTGTCATTGTGTCATGTTTGAGCTTTGATCTTCTGTCAGATAACATAAGCCTCAATATGCTAAACATGCGCTCCACTGCAGAATTTGGACCAGCAATTGAAAGCACCACCTCAGCAATAAGTGAAAGATTAAAGAATTCTTTTTTTTTAAATCTCAAAATATACATCCAAACTTTTGAAGCGAATTTTTCTTTTTCTTCGAAAATATCATTAGCAAATTGACATTTTACAAAAAATCTAAATCTTTTCCATTCAATTATAACTTTTGACTTGTCGAATCCAGCATAAATAAGGGGTACTTTAAAATGATTATACAGGTAATCAATCATGTCATTGCCATAAATTAGGCTTTCATTAATTACCCAGTTTCTTGGGTCCATCCAAACCATGTTTGCAAATACAGGAACGTTAAAACATTCAAATCGAGTCTTCAAAGTTTCTAGCAATATAGAAGTAACTCTTTTTTTGTTTGTTGGAGGCTTCCTCTACTGATGACATGGTTAGAAAAGTAAAATTTTCTTGAATATCTACTATTTGCTCATGGTTAGCGGGTAATTTAAGCATATGACCATACTTATAGAAATAAGAAATAAGGTTATTTGGTTCTATTGCATCTATTTTAAAGCGAGCTAAATAACTGTCTAACAACTCGTCCGGCTTTCCTGCGCTTTCTAAAATGTCGCCTAATTCCATTAGAGTTCGATCCAGTAAGGGTTTGACATCAAAAGCTAGCAGGCCATCATCTTCAAAAACTTTAGAGAGAGGAGAAACCTTTTCAATAACATCTAAAAAGACACAAGCTTTACAAAGCACTCTATAAGATTTAAGTTATTTAAAAATCCCCTTAATTTTATTTTTGGCTTCTTTTTTACCCTTTTTAGATGACATATTATTTTCAAGTGCCATGATAACAGCTGGCCACATATTTATGAGGCTGGAAATAGATATTCGACTGTGCGGTATAAACCTTGTACCTTTCAACTTTGGAAAGGCATAATAACTTATATTAAGCACTTAAGCTACTTTTGTAATTTCGCTTTTTACAACTCCTGAAGACTTGCATAGAGAAAAAATGTTTTCATAAAGCCTATCCACATCTTTAAAAGACGATTCAAAGAATGCATCTCTAACAGCTAATTCTACTAGATGGTTGATGCAATGTATTGGTACCAACCAAGGGCGATCACCATCTCTGCAAAGTTTTTTGTGAAGACCTTCTTTGTGGCCCATGTTAACATTAGCACCATCGGCTGTGCAACTAATCAATTTTTCACGAAATGCAGCACATGGTAAAGGCCCGTCTTCGTCAAATATGCTATCGATGCCAAGTTTCAAAGAAGCAGCATCTGTTCCCCCATAACCATTACAGTCTATCAAATGTGCAAACATCGTTACTGGTGACCTAAAAAGCAAAAATATTTTTTTCAAAGCTTTTAAACATTATTTTAAAATGGACTTGTTCAAAAATAAAAGTTATATTTAAAATAAATACCCTTTCAATGTAGTTTTGAGCAGTACCAGTTCCTTATATACTACTGTCTTGCGAGCTTGCGAACCATCCGATAGTATTGAGTAAAAATGACTTTGATTTAAAATCAAGTTGCTTTTTTCGAGAACTGCTGAGTAAATAGAACTGATAAATTTCTTTGCAGCTTGACTATCGCTAGTCCCTAAATTATTCCAGATCGGAATTATTACCATTTTAGATGAGATAACTCTTTCAAATTTATTTTTATTATTTATTAAATTACTGAGACAAAAAGAATTTTATAATTGCCAATAACTTTATACATACATAATATTATCGTCAATAACAATTTACAAAAAATAAATACAAAGTTTCATTAGCATAAATTAGTTACAAACATACCTGATATTAATGGTATACGGTTTTCTTTTTGGATTTCTACAAGTACTGAAAAGCAATTGAGGCTTATTGTAGGATTGACGGCCAATTTATATGCTGTATTAATAAGCTTTTGATATGCATCATGACTGGCTTTCTCTATGTTAGAGGAAATAGAAGTTTGTGCAGGAACATTTTGTACATTTTTAATACGATCTTCTTTCGGCTTTCGTTTTTCAATTTCTGCCGCGTTCTGGTGTGTTTTGCTTGCAAGATGGCATTGAATCTACAAAAGAAGATAAAAAATTATTGCTAAGCAGAAACTTTAACATGTATTTAAGGATTATTAAAGCCTAGGGTAAATGTGATAATAGTAAAAGCATGTGAATTATACTGTACTACTGTGATCAAAAAGTAAGGTGAATTTTTAATTTAAACTTCCCGCCTTATTCGAATCGTCCAATCTTTTTTATTTTTAAGTTGGTAGGAATATCATTAACATTTGCGCCAAATTACATGTCAAACTCATAATTATTTTTTTTTGTTTACGCTTGTTTCTGAAGTACCAAAAGTGCATTCTGCGATTTTCACGATGTCTAATTTTGTTGAGCAAAGAAGTGCTATTAAATTTTGTTTGCGGAATGATATTTCTGCTGCTGAAACGTATCGAATGTTGCAAAAGGCCTTCGGTGAAGAAACTATGTCTCAAAAAAATGTTTACAAGTGGTACAAAAACTTCAAAGAAGGCCGAGAACGTGTTGATGACTTGGAACGCTCCGGACGACCATCGACTTCGATTGATGATTGCCACATCAACAAAATCAAAGAATTGGTGCTTGCAAATCGTCGGTTAACCATTCGAGACCTTGTTGACATGGTTGGAATATCATTTGGGTTGGTGCAAGCGATTTTGAAGGATCATTTGGGCCTCAGAAGACTCAAATCACGCTTGGTGCCAAAATTTCTCAACTTCTTTGAAAAAGAGCGTCACGTTAAAATGTGTGAAGCAATGCTTTCTGACTATCAAGATGTCTACAAACAAATTATTACTGGCAATGAGACTTGGGTCTACGCATACGACCCTGAAACAACCGACCAATCGAGTGAATACCGTGAAAAAGGCGAGCCGAGACCGAAGCAACCACATCAAAGTCGCTCAAAAATCAAGGTCATGTTGGCTGTTTTCTTTGATTATTGTGGTGTCGTGCACTACGAATTCCTTCCAACTGGCCAGACTGTCAACAAGGAATATTATTTAAGCGTTATACGACGTTTGCGTGAAGCTATTCGCAAAAAGAGACCGGAATTATGGGCCAATAACTCTTGGATTTTGCACCACGATAATGCGCTTTCGCACACAGCACTGGTTCTTCGTGAGTTTTTCGCCAAAAACTCTACCCATGTTGCTCCACAACCACCGTATTCGCCCGACTTAGCACCGTGTGACTTCTGGCTGTTCCCAAAGCTCAAGAGACCACTCCGGGGAAATCGTTTTGAGTCCATTGAAGAGATCCAACGTGAATCGGCACGCGCATTGAAGGCTATCCCTACCGAGGACTTTTCGGCATGCTTCGAAGACTGGAAAAAACGTTGGCAAAAGTGCATTGGGGCCGGGGGGGGGATTATTTTGAGGGGAACGATACAGATTTGGAAGAAAGTTTTGTCGCTCCTCTTATTTCGTGTGGCTTCATAGATCTACTTGAGTGATTAGCACAAATTTTACACCAAATGAAATTAATGTAATCGATTCCGTCTTCATTAACAATTTTCCAGTCAAAAATATCTTTGAAATCCCACTTATTAAATATGCTTAGCTTAATCTTTGTATTTCCTTTTGCTGCCATATTAGTTTTTCCTTTTTTAAAGCGTGTTTATACATTATAGTGTTCTCTTTTTCTAATAGTTTACACGTGTTAGTAAAATCTTCTGATTGGTCAAAAATATTTTTTATTACGTTAATTACTAAAATTCCATCATGGAAAACGCTATAAGATGACATTGCACTAATAATTTTAATAGTTCTACTTAGCAAAAACTTATGCAAAAAAAATATTTTTCAGATACGTAAATAAATCATCAAAGTATTTGACAAAGAAAAGATTTGTTTCAACATAAAAACACGCCTGAAAATTATCGACGAGCGCTAAAAAAAGCGCTGACCAAAGTATTGGCAGGCGTGTGGGTGAGCGCAAAAATGCATGAGCGCGAAAGCGCTCGCCAAACGGAGAAGACTGGAATAACCTTTATGGGATACTCGAGATAACACAGACTGTTGTTTTTCTTGCTGATGAGCATAATACTTTTCTTGAATTAGACAGTCATAAGTTAACATAAGACAAATACAAATGTGCACAACAGAATTCACACCAGAAATAAATGAGCACACACAAAAAAGAAGTTGCTTTAATTTATGGATTGATGTGACTTTTAATGAATATTGGGTGTATATTGAAATAATATCTTTCATGGGAAAAATAAACAAACCTCATATGTTTATCATATGATTTTGACTAAAGATCACAAACTTTCTATTCCTATTTTTCATAATATACTACCCTCAGTTTCACATTTCCAAGAGCATTTGATGAGTATATAAGTTGTCAAAAGTATAATATCCATGGTATCAACTAAACAGGTTAAAGTTAGTTGTAACTAGAAAAGTTTATCTCTTTTTGAAAAATTTATAAAACCATGTGTTGCATTAGATAAGAAAACATTAGGTGGTGTAGATATCTCGAATCACCTTAGTATCTCGAGTCAGTAACCTGTATTTCTAACATAAGAAGTTTCAAGTGGTTTACAAAAAATTAATGGTCTGTTTTTATTGATAATAAAAAAAAAAAATCTTATTACCTACATATGTTTCTAAGATTTTTTTTCTCATTGTTTTTAATCTTTTTTTTCCCTATTTATTTCTGTCATGTCTATTTATTGAAAAAAGTGCATTATACCATTTTTTCATAAAAGATTTTTTTTTAGACCAATGAGGGAAAAATTTTATGTCAGGTATGATGTCATCCTTAATAAAGGATTTAAGTATACTCATTTACCTTTAGAGAAACAAGGGTAACATAAAATATTTTAAAAAACCTACAACTTTAGGTAAAATACTGTGTGTGCGGCATGTTCAAATATTTAAAAGCGTTAATAGGTTAAAAAAGATTTTTTTAAATTATATTATTACTTAATTTTTTTACTATTTTTATTACTTAGCCCTGCCTATATGTTTAAAATATAACTTTAAAATTCTGCTAAATATTTCACATTTAATATTAATTAGAAAATTTAAGTAAGCATTATAAAAACTTCCATTCTGTTTTCCATTAGCTTATTCTGTAACTTTAAAGCAAGTTTAAAGTGATAAAGGTCAATTCATCGTTAAAAATAGTAAAAAAAAAACAAAACAAATAAATAAATATCTATATTATTATACATATGTGTGTGTATATATATATACATATATATATATATATATATATATATATATATGTATATATATATACGGCAATTTTTTGCTGACCTCAAACACTTTTAGGTCGGCAGTTAGGTCAGCATTGCCGAATGCTAATTATAAATATAGTATTATATTAATAATTATAAATATAGTATTATATCAAGTATATAATATAATATTATAATTATTTATATACTATATATTCTATATATATATTTATATATTTTTATTCCATATATATTTATATTACATATACATATATATAATTATATTATATATAATA